>NC_080671.1:282475801-282744046 GCF_030247195.1 Topomyia yanbarensis
TCCGTGTAACCATTGGACCGCTTGATGACAGTTGGGCGGTGTTGGCGTTTCCCTCTCAACGTGTTCACTGTCTGCCACATCTCCGACGTAGTTGAACTTGGAGATATCTTCGCGACGAAGTCTTCCCATGATTTTTTCTTGGCGTCATGGATAGACTTTCTTGCTGCTGCCCGTGATTCCTGGAAGCTTTTCAGTGCATCCGCTTTTCGTGGGTCCTCTGCTGGTATACGCTTCAGTGCTCTAAGTGCTTTTCTCCGATTTTTGATAGCTGCTTTCACCTCCGGACACCACCACGGAACCGCTTTGGGACCGACTCTGCCGGTAGTGCGAGGTATCGCGGTGTTTGCTGCTCTAATCAACCGGTCAACGAAACAGTCGATTGATATTTCGACTCCCGGTCGAATAGCGTTGGCGGTCAATCGCTCGTAGGTTGTCCAATCTGCTTGGTCGTAAATCCATTTCTGTCTTTTCGTTGGGATAGTCGACAGTCCGGGAATGGAAACGAGAATGGGAAAATGATCACTGCTGTGGGTGTCCGGAAGTGTTCGCCAAACAAATTTCGCAGCCACCGATTCGGAGCAGATCGAGAGGTCAATAGCCGAAGTGATACCGGTAGCTGGGTCAATCCGAGTGTGCGAGCCGTCGTTGAGGATGAGTAATCTTTCCGATAGCGTTTTTTCGGCGATGAAGTGGCCTAGTGCGGTAGATTTCGTAGAACCCCAGCAAATATGATGCGCGTTAAAGTCGCCTAGTACCAGCACTGGACGTGGAAGCTTTTCGAGGAAGTCACCCAGCTGTTCTTGACACTGTTGAGTATTGGGAGGGACGTAGATCGACACCACCGTCATTTGCTGTGGCAGTTGGATCCGAACTGCGATAGCTTGTATACTGTCGTCGATATCAATTCGTTCGAATGGAACACCATCCCGAATGGCAAGACCTACTCCTTGTTGCCAGTATCGACAACTCCCAGTTTTCAGCAAAAGAGTGTAGTTGTTGCCGATGAAATCTGCTGCAACTACTCGGTTGTCAACTTTTGTTTCCTGAAGCGCTATCAGGCTCGGTCCGTACTCGCAGATCAGCTGTTTTAGCTCGCTGATGTTGGTTCGCAGGCCCCGAATGTTCCATTGAAGGGCGAAGCATCTGCTGTCTCGATTGGCGAAAGTCGCTGACGAAGACGATGTTGATAGCGAAGGTGATTGCCTGCGGGTTCTCGCCGGTGTGTTTCGTTGGTACCGGGACGTGGTTGCGCTGATTTCAACCGGGATATCGGTGCTCTGATGCTTCTGCTGTTGTTGCGGTGTATCTTCGCCGGCGGAAAGCCAGGAGGAGAATTGCGAGGACTGTATATCTGGGAAGTAGGGACAGTCCTCTTCCCCCCGGTCGATCCCTTCATGATGAAGTGGGGAAGCTACTTTCTTCTCTTCTTCCCCAAACCGGTTACTGCTGGTCGCATCTGTAACGGTAGAAGCCGAAACAGAATTCGTTCGGAGATAAATTGAAGATGGACTGACCTGTGGGACGTCTAGCCCCACAGTGCCAGCCGCTGTCGAAACTACTACACGATTACTTCCAGAATTGCCGACAGCGACCGGCACTGGGGAAAGACTTTGTGTAGTTTTCGTTATTACAGCTGTTCTATCTCGAAGTGATGATCTCGATGGGCCTTCTCCGGGCGATAGCAAGTGGTGATGTCGAAGGAGCATATCGTCGATGTTGTCTTTCAAACCTGAAAGAACATCAAAACAAGCAGTACCTGCAGGGGGATTGACAACTTCGGAACTGACCTGGGGAAGGTCCAGCCCCACAGTGCCAACCGCTGTCGTACAAACTACACTATTATGCTCACGAACACCGACTGCGGTCGGCACTGGGGATAGACTTTGTGTAGTTATGCTCGTTCTCTCGTAGATGACGATCGGGTTGCTCTGGTTTGTAGTTTTGTTAGTTGAAGTGGTAAAATCGGTGTTCCTATCGGCCACAGAGGTGAATTCACTATCAACGGGTTGGGGTATGACGGCCCGGATAGTTTCTTCATCCTGCTGTGCTTGCGTTGGAAGGAGTACTACACTTTCCTCTCTTCCAAACCGATCCATCTCGTAGTCAATATTCGTGCGTGGGATGTCGTTGGTATCCAGACGTTGATGAAAATGAGAATTATCGAAGAGGCTGGCTAGGAGGCGTCTCGGTAATCTCAATATCATCGTCTGAATAACCCATGGTTTCGTTGGTGGTAGTGGTAGCGGTTCTTTTTGGTGGTGGGCTCAAGTTATCCGGTGAGGTTGTCGTGGGTTTGCTGAGCGGGGTATGTTGTTTCTGCGGTCTACCTCGTTTCGAATCAGTATTAGTCGCTGGTGAGTTGTTTCTGGATCTCGTTACAGGCCCGGTTGGCTGGTTCGTTTGCTTCTGTTCTTTGCTGTGCTGGGGTTTTTCGTGATTCGCGGATTGTTGTTTGATGTACGCCATCATTTGCTCTATTTTTTCGTCTTTGCGTTTGTTCTCTGCCAGAAGTTTAACGATCTGCTCATCCTTCTTCTTCATTGTCAGCTCCAACTCTTTCAGTTTATTTAGGATCTCGTTTGATTGCGCTGCAGCCTGGGCGTAACTTCCTTGATTCTGCTGTTCAGCTCGTTTGCGCGCTTCCGGGAATGTCAAATTGTCGCGGATTTTTATTTTGATGACCTCTACTTCTTTTTTATAATTTGGACATTGGCGGCTTGTTGGTTGGTGATCTCCTTTACAATTTAGGCAAAACTGGGGTGCTCGACATTTTTCTTCGCTTTGATGTTCTCCAGAGCAGTTGGGACAACGTTGCGGGCCAGGACAGCGAACACGCGTATGGCCGTATTTAAAGCAACCATAACAGAGCATCGGGTTTGGGAAGTACGGGCGAGTTGGGACGCGAAGCAAACCGATTTTCATGTATTCCGGGTATGTGGTCTTGCAGAAGGTCAATATTAGCGCTGGCGTATTTACTCTATTCTCGGCTTCCTTTCGTGTAATTCGCTGTACACGAATCACTCCCTGGCTTATGATTTCCTGTAAAACATCCTTCTCTTCCATATGAATCAGATCGTAGCAGGAGATTACGCATCTGCTTACGTTCAGATTCGGATGAGCTTCGACCACTACTTCAGTGCCGTCAATGAGCTGGGTCATTTTCTGCAACTTAGCAACTTGGGCAGGATTCCGAACTCGAAGGGTATACCGTGTCCCTTGAGCTTCGGTATTCGCACCTTCAATTGGACCTCCAGCGACAACCTCTACCGATTTACCGATGATGAACGGGTTTCTAGGCAATGGTACACCGTCTTTGCCGGTTAACTGCAGGAACGTCAATTCGCCGAATTTTTTCGTAGGGTCCATGTACTCTGGTAGTCTTCTCGTTCGCGACCCTCCCGGGTCACCGCTACTAGCGGCCGCCATTTTGAATCACACCACCAGACGTTGGAGAATACGCTGTGGCACGGTCACCCGATACCAACCCCAAATGGACAAAAAAGGTGAAGAAAAGGAAAGATCTTACCTTATTTGCCCCTTCAACGTCGACTTTTTCGAAGTGTTCCCACACTTTTGGGACACACTGTAGGTAAGCAGAATCGCAACTACCTTTTTGTTCGCTTCTACGTTTCCTTTAATGAATAAAACGCGCAAAAAAACACTTTGCAATTTATTCCTTTTTTCGCCGTTCCAATACTTTTGGCACGCACTGTGGCGTCCAATTCACACTGTACCACTCTCTTCGGCAGATCACAGCAAGAAAAAAAAAATATTTTTCTTTTTTTAAAACTTTTCGTCAATTTTCCAACTTGAAAAAAAAAACTTGCTTCCAGCCCACCGTCACCGTCACACACGCAGCCGGCACAGCCAGTGAATGAAACTAGCCGGGCGACCGCACTGGCAGCCACAGCGATGGCTGTTTGTTTTGTTTTTATTGCCGCGTGGGTAAACTAAAATGCACTTATTTCAGCCGTTTCTTCGCCGATTTGCACCAATTTTTCGCTGTTAGTCACTTAAGAACCACTTCACTCGTCTTTTTGCACTTGATTGGATCGCGGCGATCGCGAAAAACACGCCAAAAACACCGTGTAAAATTCGAGAACGCGCGCTGTTTAGACCGTACGGAACGGTGTTTCCAACTCAGATGAATAATAATAATAATAATAATAATAATAATAATAATAATAATAATAATAATAATAATAATAATAATAATAATAATAATAATAATAATAATAATAATAATAATAATAATAATAATAATAATAATAATAATAATAATAATAATAATAATAATAATAATAATAATAATAATAATAATAATAATAATAATAATAATAATAATAATAATAATAATAATAATAATATTAATAATAATAATAATAATAATAATAATAATAATAATAATAATAATAATAATAATAATAATAATAATAATAATAATAATAATAATAATAATAATAATAATAATAATAATTGTTGTTGTTGTTGTTGTTGTTTATTAACGACACTTTACACCTAAGGGTGCATTCGTGTCGGAAGAAAATTGGTTTCTATACTCGTATTAACATCTCATAATAATTTACAATTCAGTATTTTTATATTCGTTTGTACAAATTAGTTTCCTTGAGGAAGCTTAGCAGTTTGTCTTCGGTGTCCCCGTCGTTGCCTAGAGCCACTCGCAGGCTGGTCGAATCGATGTTGTGCATCCTTCTAGCATCGTCGTGTTTTCGGCACTGAAGAATTATATGACGTACATCTACGGTTACCCCGCAGCAGTCGCAAACTGGTGGGGTTTCTCTCTTCAAAAGGAAGTCGTGCGTCAATCGGGTATGCCCTATTCGCAACCGGGTGAGCACTCGTTGATCAGCCGAACTCTCGCGGTCAGTCCACTTTACCGTATCGAATTTTATTTCGCGAAGCTTCACTTCAGTGGATGCAGACCATCGACGGTACCAGTGATTTCGGATAGCTGATTTTGCCTGATTGTTGGCGTCTGCTCCCGGAATGGCTATTTGCAAAGGGGCATTACCCCTGGCTTCTCCTGCGAGGCGGTCTGCCTCTTCATTCCCGCGAATTCCAGCGTGTCCTGGAATCCAGCACAGATTGATTGGACGATGTCGTATCATGGTTTCAATCTCCTGGATCCACGGATGCTGGGACGTGCCAGCTTCAATTGCCGATAAACAACTGGCTGAGTCTGTCATTATTAGCAGATCGTTGGAAGTGTAGTACGAAGTTACCGCTGTTTTAATTGCAAACGCCTCGGCTGAGAACACGCTGCACTGTTGCGGAAGACCAGTCGACTGCTGGAGATGTTCTCCAAACATTCCCGCGCCTACTGCGTCGTTGTCTTTCGATCCGTCAGTATACACAACCGTTGAGTTGCTGAAGCGAGCATTCAGGAGCTCCTGAACGACAGGACGGACCACCTCAGAGGGATCTCCGGCATTCACACTTCTTTTGATATCCCACACGACGTGGGGCTTGGGCTCGTACCACTTTCGGGTGGCTAGTCGCGTTCGAGTACAAATATTTGGTAAGGGCATTCCGATCACCTCTGACAGTTCTTCGGAAGCTCGACGTACTAGTGGGAGATCCGCATTATCTCTGCTTTTTTCCAACAAACGGATGGACAATCGGGTTATGCTTTGGAGAACGAGGAGATCAAATGGTAAGGTGCCTGCTTCGGCCATGATGGCTAAGATCGGACTTGTAACGAATGCACCAGATGCAAATCTTACCATTCTGTTGTAGGCGGGCGCGAGAGTTTTGGTGACGACATCTCCGCCCCGACTAACGAGTCCCATCCCATACAATAGTCGCGAAGTGACAATGGCGGAGCCGATTTGTAACAAAGAAGTCCGTTGACCACGTGGTAGCTTTGCTCCGATCATTTTCAGGATACGCAGCCTGGATTCACATGCCTTCTTCGTTAGCTTGCAATGCGCTTTGAAGTTCAGCGATCTGTCGAGAGTGATACCGAGGGTTTTCAGTTGATTTTGTGATGGTATAGCTACTGTATCTATCCTGATGGATTGCGTGGGCTCACGGCGGGCATTCGGGCTACAGTAAAAGATGCTGGATTTTGTTGCTGATATCGTGAATCCAACACTTTTCGCCCATCTATGAACGGCTTTTACTGCTGACTGTAGTTTCCGATAGAGTGGTTGTTCTTTTTTGCCCCGCACTACAAGGAGGATGTCATCGGCGTACAATAGCACTGTCACGGTATTCGGAACCACCCGGAAGATAGGTTGGATTGCTACGAGGAATAGGGTAACTGAGAGCACAGAACCCTGTGGTACACCATTTTCCAGCGGCAGCTTGCGCGATAAATGCCCATCGACGTTTACCTGGAACGTTCGCTCTGAAAGAAAGCTAGTGAGCATGTTTATCATGTTTCCGCGTATTTGCCACTTTCGTAATGTTCGCAGGATGCCGTATCTCCAAGTGGTGTCGTACGCCTTAGCCAAGTCAAGCGATGCTATCAGACAGTGCTCGTCACGGTCGGGTAATGTCCTCTCCAACTCCGCAAAATATGTGTCAGTACCTCGGCCGGATCTGAAGGCATGTTGTCGAGTGTCTAGCCGCCCGTTCGATTCAAGCTCGGTAGTTAACCGTCGATTCACCATCCGCTCGAATACCTTCGCCATACAGCTCGTTAACGTGATCGGTCGGAAAGCAGATGGACCTGTGTCGCTCGAATTCGGCTTTGGGATTGGCACAATAATTCCAGTTCGCCAACAGGATGGAAATACGCCACTGCGCCAAACCCTGTTGAAAAGCTCCAATAAAGCAGTTTTCACCGACAATGGTAGTCGTTGTAGCATTGGATAGCCGACTGAATCCGGACCTGTAGAATTACTTCGTCCTCTGTCGAGCGCCCATACAAGCTCATTCAAAGTGAAGTCGGAGTTATAGATGCCGTCGGTCTCGAGTGAAAAGTTGAAACGGTTTCGTTCGGCCTTTTCCTTCTCAATTTGAAACGAAGGAGGGTAGCTGGATGTTGCCGATATTGCGCTGTAATGCTCTGCTAGTTCTTCAGCCACTTCTTCTGCATTATCCGTGTAGCCAGCTGAACGTTTAATGACGGCTGGGCGATGCTGACGTTTTCCTCTTAATGCGTTCACTGTCTGCCACATTTCCGATGCAGTGGAGTTTGGGGATATTTTCGCGACGAATTCCTCCCACGATCGTTGTTTGGCATCACGGATTGATTTTCTTGTTGCTGCCCGCGCTTCCTGAAAGCTTTTCAGTGCTTCAGGTTTTCGTGGGTCCTCCATTTCGATACGCTTCAGTGCTCTGAGTGCTTTTCTTCGACTTTTTATGGCTGCTTTTACCTCCGGACACCACCAAGGAACTGCCTTAGGTCCGACCTTTCCGCTGCTTCTGGGTATTGCAGTGTTTGCTGCAGTGATCAAATGATCGACAAAACGGTCGATTGACATTTCGACGCCCGGTTGTATGGCGTTGGCGGTCAATCGTTCGTAAGCTGTCCAGTCCGCTTGGTCATAAATCCATTGTCGCCTTTTTGTTGGAACATGTGAGAACCCGGGGATGGAAACGGTTATTGGCAGGTGGTCACTGTTATAGGTATCTGGAAGCGTTCGCCAGGTGAATTTCGAGGCCACAGTAACGGAGCAGATTGACAGGTCGATAGCTGAAGTAGCACCGGTGGCTGGGTCGACTCGTGTATGCGACCCATTGTTAAGTATAACTAGGTGTTCTTCCAACGTTTTTTCTGCGATGAATTGACCTAGTGCGGACGATTTGTTGGATCCCCAGCATATGTGATGAGCATTGAAGTCACCTAGCACTAACATAGGACGTGGGAGCTGTTCGAGGAGGTCACATAGTTTTTCTTGGCACTGTTGGGTACTGGGAGGAATGTATATTGATACCACCGTCATTTGCTGTGGTAGTTGAACCCGAACTGCGATCGCTTGGATATCCTTATCGACGTCAATCCGCTCAAAGGGCACTCCATCCCTAATGGCCAGGCCCACTCCGTGTTGCCAGTGTCGACAGCTACCAGTCTGAAGCAACAGAGTATAGTTCTTGCCAATGAAGTCGGCTGGGATCACTCGATTGTCCACTTTGGTTTCCTGTAGTGCTATTAGGCTCGGTTCGTATTCAGTGATGAGCTGTTTAAGCTCGCTGACATTGGTTCGCAGCCCCCGAATGTTCCACTGAAGTGCGAAACATCTACTATCTCGTCTGGCGGAAGTCGTTGACGAAGACGATGATAAAGACGAAATAGACCTTCGATGTCCAGCTGGCACGTTGCGTGTGCTGATATCCACGGAACGATCGGTACTCTGGTACTGGTTGTGATGTTGCGATGTATCTTCGCCGGCGGAAAGCCAGGAGGAGAATTGCGAGGACTGTATATCAGGGAGGTAGGGACAGTCCTCTTCCCCCCGGTCGATCCCTTCATTATGAAGTGGGGAAGCTACTTTCTTCTTTTCTTCCCCAAACCGGTTACTCGTTGGACTCGAACTGGTAACATCTGCAACAGAGGAAGCAGCAGCAGCATTTGCGCGTAGATGAAGCGATATTGGACTGACCTGTGGGACGTCTAGCCCCACAGTGCCAGCCGCTGTCGAAACAACTACACGATTTCTTCCAGAACTACCGACAGCGACCGGCACTGGGGAAAGACTTTGTGTAGTTTTAGTGGATTGCTTCTTCGACGATCGGGTTGCTGATTCGTTGTGGTATAGTCTTGTCGATGTGCCTTCTCCGGGTGAAAGCAGCGGTTGGTGCCAAGGTTCAGCAAGAACAGTGTTGCCAACCGGATCTGTAAAAACGTTTAGCGCAGCAGTATCTGTGAAAGGGTTAGCAGACTTGGAACTGACCTGAGATAGGTCCAGCCCCACAGTGCCAACCGCTGTCGTACAAACTACACTATCATGTTCAAAAACACCGACTGCGATCGGCACTGGGGAAGGACTTCGTGTAGTTTTCGTTGATTGCTGCTTCGACGCTAGAGTTGCTGAGCCAACGTGGAACATTCCTGTAGATATGCTTTCTCCAGGTGAAAGCAATGGTTGGTTCCAGAGATGTATGGGTACGGTGATGTTAGTCGACTCTGTAAAGGAATTTAGCGCAGCAGTATCCGTAATAGGTTTGGCAAAGTCAGAACTGACCTGTGGAGGGTCAAGCCCCGCAGTGCCAACCGCTGTCGTACAAACTACACTATCATGTTTAAAAACACCGACTGCAGTCGGCACTGGGGAAAGGCTTCGTGTAGTTTTGCTGATCTCCTTCTGTTCGTCGCTCGGGATTCTTTTGTTTATTGGTTCGCAAGTTGTAGTGGTGAAATCGGTGTTCCTATCGGCCACAGAGGTGAATTCACTATCAACGGGTTGGGGTATGACGGCCCGGATAGTTCCTTCATCCTGCTGTGCTTGCGTTGGAAGGAGTACTACACTTTCCTCTCTTCCAAACCGATCTATCTCGTGGTCAGTATTCGTGCGTGGGTTGTCGTTGGTATCCAAACGTTGATGAAAATGAGAATTATCGAAGAGGCTGGCTAGGAGGCGTCTCGGTAATCTCAATTTCATCGTCTGAATATTCCATAGTTTCGTTGGTGGTAGTGGCAGCGGTTCTTTTTGGTGGTGGGCTTAGGTTATCCGGTGAGGTTGTCGTTGGTTTGCTGAACGGGGTGTGTTGTTTCTGTGGTCTTCCTCGTTTTGAATCCGTAGTTATCGCTGGTGAGTTGTTCCTGGATCTCGTCACAGGCCCGATTGGTTGGCTCGTTTGCTTCTGTTCTTTGTTGTGTTGTGGTTTTTCTTGGCTGGCGGACTGTTGTTTCATCTGATGGATGTACGCCAACATTTGCTCGATTTTTTCGTCTTTTCGTTTGGTCTCCGCCAGAAGTTTTGCGATCGTTTCGTCCTTCTTCTTCATTGCCAGTTCCAACTCTTTCAGCTTGCTAAGGATCTCATTCGGTTGTGCTGTGGCCTGAGCATAGCTGCCTTTACTTAGATGTTCCGCTCGTTTGCGTGCTTCCGGGAATGTTAGATTGTCGCGTACTTTTATTTTTATGACCTCCATTTCTTTTTTATAAACAGGACATTCGCGGCTAGTTGGTTGGTGATCGCCTTCACAATTCCGACAGTACGCCGTTTCTTTGCATTTATCTTCGCCGTGTTTATCTTTCGAGCAGTTAAAACATCGCTGGGGACCAGGACATCCAACGCGTGTATGGCCGTAGTTAAAGCATCCATAACAAAGCATCGGGTTCGGGAAGTATGGGCGAGTAGGAACGTGAAGCAAACCGATCTTTATGTATTCCGGGTATGTGGTCTTGCAGAAGGTCAATATTAGCGCTGGCGTATTTACTCTATTCTCGGCTTCCTTTCGTGTAATTCGCTGTACACGAATCACTCCCTGGCATATGATTTCCTGTAAAACATCCTTCTCTTCCATATGAATCAGATCGTAGCAGGAAATTACGCATCTGCTTACGTTCAGATTCGGATGGGCTTCAACCACTACTTCAGTGCCGTCAATGAGCTGGTTCATTTTCTGCAACTTAGCAACTTGGGCAGGGTTCCGAACTCGAAGGGTATACCGTGTCCCTTGAGCTTCGGTATTCGCACCTTCGATTGGACCACCAGCGGCAACCTCAACCGATTTTCCAATGATAAACGGGTTTCTTGGCAAAGGTACACCGTCTTTACCTGTCAGCTGCAGAAACGTCAATTCGCCGAATTTATTCGTCGGGTCCATATACTCCGGTAATCTTCTTTTGCTTGACCCTCCCGGGTCACCGCTACTAGCGGCCGCCATCTTGGATCACACCACCAGACGTTGGAAACTGCTATGTGGCACGGTCACCCGATACCAACCCCAAATGGACAAAAAGGTAAAGAAAAGGAAAGATCTTACCTTATTTGCCCCTTCAACGTCGACTTTTTCGAAGTGTTCCCACACTTTTAGGACACACTGTAGGTGAGCAGTGTCGCTACTGCTTGTTTTCCACTTCTACACAGCCAAGAGAAGCGAACTGAATGAATTTCGCCAAGAAAAAACGCACTTAATGGATTCCGCCCTTTTTATTGTTCCAACTTTTTTGGTACGCACTGTAACGTCCAAATTTTTCAATACGCACTGTATTATACTCAACTACCACCAAATAACAAGTCAAAAAAAATTTTCCAAATTTTCCAAAACTTTTCACGTTTTTTACGTCTTCAATAATATCTCCCGTTCAGGGCACCGTCACTCTCACGACTGGCATCTACAGCAAGTGAATGAACTGGCCGGGCAGCCACGCGGGTAGGCACAGTGATGGCTGTTTGTTTACCTATAGCACCGCGTGGGCAAAACTAAGAATTCACTTTTTTCAGCCGTTTCTTCACCGATTTACGTCAATCTTTCACTGTTCACCACTAGAGAACCACTTCACTCGTCTATTTGTCGTAAATTGGACCGCGGTTATCGCGAAAAACACGGAAAAACACGGTATGAAATTTACGAATGCGCGTTGTATGTACCGTACGGAACGGTGTTTCCAACTCAGATGAATAATAATAATAATAATAATAATAATAATAATAATAATAATAATAATAATAATAATAATAATAATAATAATAATAATAATAATAATAATAATAATAATAATAATAATAATAATAATAATAATAATAATAATAATAATAATAATAATAATAATAATAATAATAATAATAATAATAATAATAATAATAATAATAATAATAATAATAATAATAATAATAATAATAATAATAATAATAATAATAATAATAATAATAATAATAATAATAATAATAATAATAATAATAATAATAATAATAATAATAATAATAATAATAATAATAATAATAATAATAATAATAATAATAATAATAATAATAATAATAATAATAATAATAATAATAATAATAATAATAATAATAATAATAATAATAATAATAATAATAATAATAATAATAATAATAATAATAATAATAATAATAATAATAATAATAATAATAATAATAATAATAATAATAATAATAATAATAATAATAATAATAATAATAATAATAATAATAATAATAATAATAATAATAATAATAATAATAATAATAATAATAATAATAATAATAATAATAATAATAATAATAATAATAATAATAATAATAATAATAATAATAATAATAATAATAATAATAATAATAATAATAATAATAATAATAATAATAATAATAATAATAATAATAATAATAATAATAATAATAATAATAATAATAATAATAATAATAATAATAATAATAATAATAATAATAATAATAATAATAATAATAATAATAATAATAATAATAATAATAATAATAATAATAATAATAATAATAATAATAATAATAATAATAATAATAATAATAATAATAATAATAATAATAATAATAATAATAATAATAATAATAATAATAATAATAATAATAATAATAATAATAATAATAATAATAATAATAATAATAATAATAATAATAATAATAATAATAATAATAATAATAATAATAATAATAATAATAATAATAATAATAATAATAATAATAATAATAATAATAATAATAATAATAATAATAATAATAATAATAATAATAATAATAATAATAATAATAATAATAATAATAATAATAATAATAATAATAATAATAATAATAATAATAATAATAATAATAATAATAATAATAATAATAATAATAATAATAATAATAATAATAATAATAATAATAATAATAATAATAATAATAATAATAATAATAATAATAATAATAATAATAATAATAATAATAATAATAATAATAATAATAATAATAATAATAATAATAATAATAATAATAATAATAATAATAATAATAATAATAATAATAATAATAATAATAATAATAATAATAATAATAATAATAATAATAATAATAATAATAATAATAATAATAATAATAATAATAATAATAATAATAATAATAATAATAATAATAATAATAATAATAATAATAATAATAATAATAATAATAATAATAATAATAATAATAATAATAATAATAATAATAATAATAATAATAATAATAATAATAATAATAATAATAATAATAATAATAATAATAATAATAATAATAATAATAATAATAATAATAATAATAATAATAATAATAATAATAATAATAATAATAATAATAATAATAATAATAATAATAATAATAATAATAATAATAATAATAATAATAATAATAATAATAATAATAATAATAATAATAATAATAATAATAATAATAATAATAATAATAATAATAATAATAATAATAATAATAATAATAATAATAATAATAATAATAATAATAATAATAATAATAATAATAATAATAATAATAATAATAATAATAATAATAATAATAATAATAATAATAATAATAATAATAATAATAATAATAATAATAATAATAATAATAATAATAATAATAATAATAATAATAATAATAATAATAATAATAATAATAATAATAATAATAATAATAATAATAATAATAATAATAATAATAATAATAATAATAATAATAATAATAATAATAATAATAATAATAATAATAATAATAATAATAATAATAATAATAATAATAATAATAATAATAATAATAATAATAATAATAATAATAATAATAATAATAATAATAATAATAATAATAATAATAATAATAATAATAATAATAATAATAATAATAATAATAATAATAATAATAATAATAATAATAATAATAATAATAATAATAATAATAATAATAATAATAATAATAATAATAATAATAATAATAATAATAATAATAATAATAATAATAATAATAATAATAATAATAATAATAATAATAATAATAATAATAATAATAATAATAATAATAATAATAATAATAATAATAATAATAATAATAATAATAATAATAATAATAATAATAATAATAATAATAATAATAATAATAATAATAATAATAATAATAATAATAATAATAATAATAATAATAATAATAATAATAATAATAATAATAATAATAATAATAATAATAATAATAATAATAATAATAATAATAATAATAATAATAATAATAATAATAATAATAATAATAATAATAATAATAATAATAATAATAATAATAATAATAATAATAATAATAATAATAATAATAATAATAATAATAATAATAATAATAATAATAATAATAATAATAATAATAATAATAATAATAATAATAATAATAATAATAATAATAATAATAATAATAATAATAATAATAATAATAATAATAATAATAATAATAATAATAATAATAATAATAATAATAATAATAATAATAATAATAATAATAATAATAATAATAATAATAATAATAATAATAATAATAATAATAATAATAATAATAATAATAATAATAATAATAATAATAATAATAATAATAATAATAATAATAATAATAATAATAATAATAATAATAATAATAATAATAATAATAATAATAATAATAATAATAATAATAATAATAATAATAATAATAATAATAATAATAATAATAATAATAATAATAATAATAATAATAATAATAATAATAATAATAATAATAATAATAATAATAATAATAATAATAATAATAATAATAATAATAATAATAATAATAATAATAATAATAATAATAATAATAATAATAATAATAATAATAATAATAATAATAATAATAATAATAATAATAATAATAATAATAATAATAATAATAATAATAATAATAATAATAATAATAATAATAATAATAATAATAATAATAATAATAATAATAATAATAATAATAATAATAATAATAATAATAATAATAATAATAATAATAATAATAATAATAATAATAATAATAATAATAATAATAATAATAATAATAATAATAATAATAATAATAATAATAATAATAATAATAATAATAATAATAATAATAATAATAATAATAATAATAATAATAATAATAATAATAATAATAATAATAATAATAATAATAATAATAATAATAATAATAATAATAATAATAATAATAATAATAATAATAATAATAATAATAATAATAATAATAATAATAATAATAATAATAATAATAATAATAATAATAATAATAATAATAATAATAATAATAATAATAATAATAATAATAATAATAATAATAATAATAATAATAATAATAATAATAATAATAATAATAATAATAATAATAATAATAATAATAATAATAATAATAATAATAATAATAATAATAATAATAATAATAATAATAATAATAATAATAATAATAATAATAATAATAATAATAATAATAATAATAATAATAATAATAATAATAATAATAATAATAATAATAATAATAATAATAATAATAATAATAATAATAATAATAATAATAATAATAATAATAATAATAATAATAATAATAATAATAATAATAATAATAATAATAATAATAATAATAATAATAATAATAATAATAATAATAATAATAATAATAATAATAATAATAATAATAATAATAATAATAATAATAATAATAATAATAATAATAATAATAATAATAATAATAATAATAATAATAATAATAATAATAATAATAATAATAATAATAATAATAATAATAATAATAATAATAATAATAATAATAATAATAATAATAATAATAATAATAGTAATAATAATAATAATAATAATAATAATAATAATAATAATCTACCCAACACATCTCTGTTTGACGGTAATTTTGCTCTCATTAGCTTATCTACTGGTAAAACCGTACCGCAATACGTATTCGTTCTCCGTTTAGACATTTTCATGCAACCACTTATCGTAACTTCTTAAAATACTTATAAATTGTTTTCCCACTCAAAATCCTAGCCTACTGCGAAAGTTGTCTCATCCTACTTATAGTAGTCGAGCATTTCATGTATTCCGATGCATGGTCGAAAAACAGTTAGTCGTGCTTCCTCCCGAATTACCTAGCGCAGCATTTGTTCTAACATTTTTACACATTGAATTTAATTGTGATATTTAGAAATCAATTTAAAATGAACCAATAAACCAATGAACCAATAAAATCAGGAGAGAGAATGTATCCCACTTATATGTTTGCTTATTTTGCGCATTTATATTTTTCCGTGGTTTAACGCCTCTTACTTAATGATATTAACTTGGGTAAGAAGTTACTTAGTTTAAAAGATGTTTATTCGGATCATACAAACAATATATACAAAACGGCTGCCTCGCGGTTAGCGAAACATTTGTGGTATTTAAGTGAAGAAGTAGTAACAATAGAACTTTTCGATCCAGAATTATCTATCAAAGAGAAGTATAAAATGGTATCTAACTTAAAATACGTAAAAATGAGGACACACGTAAGATGAAATTGGATATTTCTGCTATAGACGAGTTGTAGTCATACAAGTTGTCAAGCTGCGTCAATGATTTTTTTAGAAATTACCGAAACATCCGCGAATTTCCTTCAAGAAGATCCGAAAAAATGGGATCAATTAGAAGATTTTTTAGAAGGCAGGACAAAAATTAAAGCATTACTAGTAGTGAACGATTGCGCGGAACGAGATGTTAAGTTGATCCACGAGTATTGTGGAAAATTGACGAAACATTAAGATCAACTGCAATTTCTTCTGCAAGTAGTGCAGCAGCATAGACAGACTTTTCCGGAGACCACACGCACTAAAAGGAAGGTTTTGTAGCACAATAAAATTAATAAATGTAAAATAGATGTGTAACTCTGCTGACAATTTTGAAATGTTGAGAAAAAAAACCACGCTATATCTCCACCGGATCATTTCACTTTAGAGAGAATAAGCCGAAAAGCCCTTGACCTTATGATCTACTTTGCAGAAGACTACGGTCAGCCAAGTGTTCCCTACACGAGCTGTAGCACTATTAAAAAAAGTATAGGGCATTTTCATTCGCTCAAGCGCCACCTAGTGAGAGAATTCCGAATTATTCAGGTCTTTACCGGAAAGCCCTTGACATACTTGTCCAGTTTGCCGAAGATACCACTCTTCCAAATAGCCAGCATTTTGAGTTATTAGAAGTTGTAAAACCATGTAATCGAGTGTTTCTACCTCATGTATTTCGTGCGTTCATAAGCAAGGGTTTTTTTGCACTTTCGACAGAGCCACCCCAACTGCAGTACATGACACCCTCAACTTTGCGTACTTATAACTTTGTCTGCTGTCATCAGATTGGCCTCCGGTTTTCACGAGTCGATTCATTGTTACTTGAAGATTCTTATTTTTTCACACGAAAGACTTTCATCGATTACGGCGCCACCTAGAACTATCATTTTGGGGGGTAAGATTTTGATTTCGAGATTTATGCTATTTTGGGCCAGTGTAATGGGCATGAAGGGGTTCAACTTGTTAAGTATATGTAAGTGCACGACTGCCACGAACCTGATCAGTAACATGTCGACGCTGACACACTTGAAACTAACTTAAATATAAAATTTAATTAGCTTAATCAGCGTGAGTTCAATGTTGTCTTCAGTTTAACATATTTTGAAATGCGGGGTGGTGAGGAAGTGGGGGATAATTAATGGGAGGGGGAAGATACATCGGGAACAACCCAACGTATTTTGGTATACAGGTGGATGTGAGGTTGGTCTGAGAGGGAGAGGTGCGAGAGATGGGGAGGGGTGTGAGAGGAAGGAGGGAGAGGAATGGATGGGGAGTGCAACACCCAACTTCATATTATACCTTCCATTCGAGACTAGGTTAATGATAATTGATTCAGTCATCCTCGAAGTGGCTTTAGTTCTGGAATATGCCCGAGACCCAGGAATTATCGATAGTGGACAATATATTCCAAGAATCCTTGATTCACCAACAGTGGTCTTGGCCAGTTTGAAAAAATCGGTTAAGAGTTCGGTGGAAAATAGGACATAAGCTTAGGAACTTGGCGAGCTCCCCTGGGGCCAATGTGGTCAAAGCTACTTTGACTGGTCATTAGTGATTTAGACCCGCATAATCCAAGTAATATTGAATTCATTTATATTATTACATCATTCGGACACCATGGTGTTACCAGTTTATATGGGAATTGGCTGTGTGACCGTACTTTTCAACCCGTAGCTCCGGAACCGGATGACGGAACCGGAACACGGAAGTAAAAAACAGCTTATGGGAGCGGTATACCGTTCATTTAAAACTGTGCAAATCGGTGCAGCCATCTTTGAGAAAATTGAGTGACATTATTTGACACACACAAACATACATACATACACACACATTTTGCGATCTCGACGAAGTGAATCGAATGGTATAAGAGAATCGGCCTTGCGGGCCTCGGTTAAGTCTAGTCGAAATTTCGACCAAATACATAACCTTTCCAAGAAGTCCCAAAAAGTCGATTGTCGAATTATTTTTTCGGGATAACATTATCGACGTTTCATGCATTTTAAAGAAATTTGGCATCAAAAATACGAATTCGGTTTCTGCAATTTCATGTTTCGGAAATTTTAGTTCCGACTTATATGGGTGCTTCTTATGTGACCGGACGATTCATGCTATATTTCCGGAAACATTTAACCGATGCGTACGAAATTTCGTAGCAGTCTGTCGAGATAATGTACATAATGTAGATAATCATTTGAGACTAAGTTTGTGAAAATCTGCCGAACCATCTCCGAAAATCTAATGTGAGTTTGTTAAGAGGGTGTCTGTAAAGTGCTCAAACCGAAAGTAATTTTGTTTTAGGCAAGGACTAAAGGAGTGACATTAACTCTCTTAGCCAAGTCACTCGCAACGATTTATCAAACCCCCATCAAATTGAACGGTACTGTGTCACGTTTCTTCCACCAGCAAAATAATTTGCTGGTTAAATTCTTCATTAAATAAATAATTTGATTGCCGTATAATTTTGAATCATCTTCATTTTGAATGCTGCACAGTTGGCCTGACCGCTTTAATGATTGTATCACATACCACATGTGCCACAAAACATTAATATTTACAAGAAAAATTGTAGGCGAACGTCCTCTAAATGTATTGTATTGGCCGTGTAGGTGTAGACCAGTGGTTTTCAACCTTTTTCGTCCCATGTACCCCTTTCGGAATATTGATTCCCATGATGTACTCCTTTCTGAAAATTGTTTACCATCATTACCCTGTAGGGTTGCTACCCCTCCGGGTTTGACCCGGAGATTCCAGTTTTCGGAGATGATCTCATTGCCTCCGGGTTTTGCATCTATTTCTCCGAGTATAGTGATAAGATGAATAATTTTAACTCAATATGCTCCTTCGGTGTTAATGTTGACTGCTCCAGAAGCGGACCTTAACTGTTGGCCAGGTAGAAAAGATTTGCTACCTTGTTGGAACCTTTCTAGCGACTGTGATGACGAAAAACCGAATGTTTTGTGCCCCGCAAAAAATCGGAAGACACCACAGTTTGCTTCAAAGATGCTACCGCTTTCCTGCCTGTGTTGAAGAACTGGGTAGATCCAATCCTCAGGTTGAAGTTGCATTAGCCGTCGATCAATCGCTACGAAGACGTTCCATTGGTATTCCATGTTTTTGATTTCGCTACATTGAAGAAGATGATTCTCAATGCACAGTGGCTCGGCTTAGAGCAAAAGATGGACTAAATTCAAAACTTTGTCGTACCAGTTCGAGTAGGACAGTTTTATGTAATTTTGGTACGTACAATTCGTTTTTGATATCAAAATATATGGTGACTCAAAAATAGTTTTTTGACGAAACGGTTCATAATAATTTTGAAAGTAACCGTTGGGCACTAGATTCGTTTTTGATATTAAAACATGTAAAAAAAGAAATCCTCACTCATTAGGGTGGCTCAAAAAAAATTATTTTGATGTTTTCATTCGTTCATAAAATTGTTGAATTGTAATGATTAATATTAAAACATATTAAAAAAAACCAGGTTAAAGGTTAAAAATAATTATCTTATCGCTAAGGTTCTTAATTTTTATGTTAATTTTGATACGCCGCAATTATGTTTGATATTCAAAAGAGTTAATTTCCATCCCATTAGGGTGCTTTAAAATGATTGTTATATCTTGCTGATTTAAGTAAGATGATTTAATTATCCACTAGAGAAGTATTGAAATGATTATGGCTTAAGGGATTATATACAAAGTTGGAACTCAAAAAATCGAAAAAAAAGTTTAATATTCTGAAAGTGCATACTTTTGAAAATATCTGTGCGAAATTTCATCCAGATCGGAGCACTAGATTTTAAATAACAGACGTTTCCAGCGCGCTGGTTCTTCTACGAATGAAGTCGACACAAAACTTTAAACGCAATTATCTTGGAATGAAGTTTTTTTTAAAAGTATCGTTGCGGTGAATGTGATATCTCAAAAACTATTCATCCGATTTTCCAAAAAAAAAAATTGAATTGTTTGTATTTACATTCTCGTGTACTTGAACGGTTCCTTTTTGATTCTTTGCAGTGAATTTTTGTTTAAAGTTTTGAACATAGCAAAACTCAATTTTTTGTTTTTTATATCTTCGATAGTGCTGACAACGAACAGTCTTTCGCTTTTTCAAATAAAATTTGCATAAAACACTTTAAATAAATCATGAGCTTTGCTGAATTTTTCGCCACAACTTTGTATATAACCCCTTAATATCACATCACATGTGATTTATTCAAACAGATTTTATTTTACTTTGGTTATTTTGGGACCAATTTATCTGCAAAAGTTTGAGCAAACGATAATTTAAACAGATACAGTTTGATTTAATGTCGGTAAAAATTCTTATGTTTATTCATATATTTAAAAATTTAAGCATAATTTATTTAATCTCCGTCCGATTCTGATGATGGTTGATCCGATATTTCCAGCTTCATGGAATGGATACTATCAACATCTCAGTAACTACTCTTTCCGCTCGGTTCCCCTTATTTGTGCACTTGTATAAGCTTCGTGGATCATCCAATCAATATTACAGTAATGTTTCGATTATATCACTATACGTTTATATCAATACTCGTTTATATCACCCTCGATTATATCACGGTTTTGTCTCGATTATATCACGCTTTTTGAAAAACAGAAAGACACACTACATTTTGATCCAGTTAAGCTACATGTTGTGTCCTGGCACTTTCAATATTTTTCTACAATTAATTTGCTTATTTACATGTAGGGTAATGAGCCTATTAGTGGGGTTCGGACTATTTCGTTAAGGGTTTATATATGATGAGGTCGGTCAAAAAGCCGAACTTTTTATTCTTTTATCTTAAAGTATAAATTCTTAAGAAAGTATCTTAATTTTTTATGGAGGTCTAAGCAGTAAAAGCAAAGTTATAGCACTTTTCGTCTTATTCCTTTACGTGGGCGAAGGCCTAGGTGTAAAACTTTAAACGTGAATAATCTCGAAATCATGTTTTACCAAAAACGTTGTTGTAATCACTAGGATTGTCGAAATATCTTTCGACCGATTCCAATTTTTGTTTTAAATTCTTCGTAACTCATTTGCCGCGTCTTAAAGCGGGCGCCTGGTATATATTTTATTCGCTTAATTGTAATTTATGCGCAGGAAAATCTAACAAAATAATGAGAAAAACAAAATACGCAAGATATGGTAGGTATGCTGAGATATGCATTTTCTCTTAAATTGATGTGAATACTTTTCTTTTGGAAAAGAATTGGAGATTATTTATGATTTTAAGAAAAGGTACGGGATACGTAAAGTGAAGTTGTGTTGGGAAAAATTATCCGCTGATGCCATACCATTTGACCCAATGCGTTGAACAAAGATGGCAGACGCTGCTCTAACCAACGGCTTCAAATAGGTGGTGTGATAATAGAAACATGGCAACAATAGGATCATTACCCTACTATGATTAATTTTTTTTGATTAACTTTAACTTTTATGACTTTTTGTTTATAGAAATAAATGGGTTGATGCTTAAATGTTATTTTTTGTTTTGTTTTGAATATATCACGCTTCAAATATATCACGCTAAAATACAGAACGACCGTGATATAATCGAAACATTACTGTATTTAAAAGCTGTGCATGTCTCCATGTCATTATTCTAGATTTAAAATATTTATTGAAATAATTACCGCGCGTCCCCATTTGCAGTTTTTCAAAATTTTGATTGTTTATCGCAATTTTCCGCAAATTTGCCATGGGCTCATGTGAAAGAGAAAATTAAAAGCTTTCGAATGAGTTTAGTGCGATAGCGGACATTCGAGGGCGTCGTAGTTGTTCTGGCTTTATATGTTCGTACTTTGTTAATTATCACGACAAACAGCTATTTACACAATGAATAAACAAACTAGTAACTCATTTGTGGTAATTTAACGATGTAATTTAATCAAACGATTCATTTTGCCGAAGCAACCTATGCCATAAAAACAACTGTTTCTTCGAAAAACTTAAATAACCGGATAAAGTCGCTGTGAGCAAATTATGCAAAAAACCGTAACTCCCTTCTAAAAGCTGTAAAAATTTTATTTTTCATCCAAATAGATCGCGTGACCTTCATATCTGGACTTAAGTCCGGGCTCGTCCAACTGTGCAATGATGTCCGTTTGATCAGGACAAATACTGCAGTCGGCGTCAGCTCGTCTATTCATTTTGTGGAGTAGCTCGTTGGTAGTTAGCTTTCTATATATAACTGAGTACCACGTAGCAAGGCTGGAAGAAATCACTTCAAATGAAATTTTTATGCGAAAGATTGGGGAAAACCAACACGACAGCACCGGTGCAAGTTTGACTACGGCTGCTGTGCATGTTAACGGACAAGAGAAAATCTAAAACGTTCGCGCTGCTGAGCGTGCCTGTTAAATGTTCGTGAAAGTTCGGTTATTCGGCTTGGTGCCGTAGTTTGGTTTGGTTCGCTGACAGTTGCAAAAGTATGTAAATGGCCCGTGTGTCTAACTTTCATCATCCGTTGCGTTGGAACTGTTACAAATAAATTTCATAGCAGCGCACAGTGATCACCTTCCATACAAAAGTCGGACAAAACCTCAAAAGTGACCCGAATTTGATGAAAACTTTACTTTAGGGTAATTTTGTGATGCTGAATTCATATATGATGTTTATTTTTTGTTCTTTTAATCCTCAAAATTTTGGCACTTAGGGTGGTTCGACAATTCAACGTTTACGAATATAAAGTGCACTATTTCCGAAAATTCATTTTCAAAAAATTAGGTTCGGTGAATTTTTTAGCAGAATACACATTGCGTCAAAATGGATTTTTTTTTTAACTTTTTGGTAATAAGTTTTATATTGAAGGAAAAGTTGTTGGCCATTGAAAATCAATAGTTTTGGAAATTTACAATGCGCAGGGGGGCCCGCCGATGCGTCAAGATGGAAATTTGTTCAACTTTTTGGTAATGAGTTTTATATAGCAGGTAAAATTGTTGGCCGTTAAAATCAATAGTTTTGTGCATATACAATCCGCATGGGGATTCGTCGAAGCGTCAAGATGGAAAATTTTTCAACTTTTGGATAATGAGTTTTATGTTGTAGGGGAAATTGTTGGCCGTTGAAAATCAATAGTTTTGGATATTTACAAAGCGCAAGGAGGTCCGCCGATGAGATACCAATTAAAGTTATGACAACAGAGCAGAGAACCTGGAAGAAGTCGTTAATTTCGAGACAAACCCCGCTTTCGCTGGCTGTGCACAATTGAGGAAGATGCGCATGCGGTGGGCGTCTATGGAACTGGCGGTCCAAGATCGAGTAACCTGGAAATCTAAAATACATTCAGATATGATTTGAATTATCCGGTCACTAGGTGACTAGTTTGTTAAGGCAAATTTGATATTATGATAGATGCACTTGGCCGCCCTTTCACCTAGGGACGTTTGACAAGCAATTACATACAAAACTGAGCCACGATCTGGAAGCTGGCGAACACTGGGAGTATTCACCATTCGGCGACTTTGTTATTAGTATAATAAATAATTACAAAGTGCCGCAAAATAAAAAATGTACTTTTCAAGTGATCCAGAAAAGGTTGCAGGTCTGGTCAAATACAATACAAACCCACGATCTCTAAATTAGAAACTTGCTCGCATAAACTTTTAAGGGGACGGTTTCATATAAAATTTTCAAAAAATCGAGTATATGGTAAAAAATTGAACTCTTTTGAAAATTCATTATAAAAGGGGCGGAAAATTTAATTTTTGGCCCCTGGCGGCAAATCATCTGCGCCGCCACTGTATCGACCGATTGCAATGCTATCCTGTATCTGAAAGTTATTCGAGAAAATTATCTTGTTTCGCCTCGACAATTGGGTCGAAGCAAATTGCTCACTGTCAGATACACAATTTGGCTTCCGCAAAGGCAAAGGGACGAACGATTGCCTTGCGTTGCTCTCAACAGAAATTCAAATGGCATATGCTAACAAAGAGTAGATGGCATCAGTATTCTTGGATATTACGGGGGCTTTCGATTCAGTTTCTAACAACATTCTTTATGAGAAATTGCACCAGCATGGTCTTTCACCAATTTTAAAAACCTTTTTACTAAACCTGTTATCTGAAAAACAAATGCATTTCTCGCATGGTGATTTATCGACATCACGATTTAGCTACATGGGCCTTCAGCAGGGCTCATGTCTAAGCCCTCTTTTCTACAATTTTTACGTGAATGACATTGACGAATGTCGTCAATTCCTGCACGCTAAGGCAGCTTGCAGATGACGGTCTGGTCTCTATTACAGGTCCCAAGGCCGCCGACTTGCAAGGACCACTGCAAAATGCCTTGTACAATTTGTCTGCTTGGGCGCTCCAGCTGGGTATCGAGTTCTCTACGGAGAAAACTGAGCTAGTCGTATTTTCTGGGAAACGTGAACCAGCGAAACTATAACTTCAGTTAATGGATAAAACTATTGCTCAAGTTTATCTCTTAGATACTTCTGCTCCAACTGTATTTTTCGACACATCCATGAAGGAAGAGATTTGTGGAATCCCGGATTACATTCGCCCACAAGTGGTCCCAAATATTTTCTATAATAAATACCATCAAGTCGACTGCGGCAAAATGTTCTACACTGACAGATCAATTCTCGGCGGGTCCACAGGCTACGGTATCTTCGACGAAAATCTTGCTGCCTCATTCAAACTCAATGTCCTGCTTCAATTTACGTCGCAGAATTAGTTGCCATTCAGTATACTCTCGGGATCATTGACACCCTGCCCGCAGACCATTACTTCATCGTTTCGGCCAGTCTCAGCTCCATTGAGGCCATCCGTGCGGCGAAGCCTGGAAAGCATTCACCGTATTTCCTGGGAAAACTACGGGAATATCTGAGTGCTTTATCTGAAAAATCTTACCAGATTACCTTGGTTTGGGTCCCGTCACATTGTTCTATTGCGGGCAATGAGAAGGCGGACTCTTTAGCCAAGGAGGGCGCATTAGAAGGCGACACTTACGAAAGACCAATTTGTTTCAATGAATTTTTCAGTATCTCGTCAGAGGACGCTCAAAAGTTGGCAAGCTTCATGGAGCAATGGGCATCTGGGACGGTGGCTACATTCCATTATCCCGAAGGTATCAACGAATGCTTGGTTTAAAGGCTTGGATGTGAACCGGGATTTTATTCGTACGATGTCAAGGCTCATGTCCAACCATTACACGTTTGATGCGCATCTCCGTCGTATAGGGCTTGTGTCATTGTGTTTGTGAGAACGGTTATCACGACATCGAGCATGTTGTTTGGCTGTGCGCATAGTACCGTGTTTCCAGGTCCCAACTAATAGATTCCCTTCGGGCCCGATGTAGATCACCCTATGTGCCAGTCCTGGGCGTCCTGGCAAGCCGTGACCACCCCTACATTTTTCTTATCTACATCTTTTTGAAACTATTGATGTCCAAGTTAAATATATTTTCCCCTCTCATTCACAGTAGAACCTCGTCAACCTCTCCCTGTATCTACAATGTGGCATTGCTTCACGAGTACGATGCATACCTTTCTTGATAACCGTCCATTCAGAACATCATGACACACGTCACAAGAACATCATGACAGCATCGAAGAGCCGATAATCATCCGAAATATCGACCCTCCCCTCGCCCCTGCAATTACAGAATGGAAACCACTACAATAAAGTGTGCATATCCCCCACTATCATCAACCAGCCAACGAGAATGTCAAATTTACAAAATTTTACAATATGTATCCCACTTCCTACCTCTTTCCTTTACTAACATAAGAGGGCAGCAAGCCGCCCCTAAATACGGCTTTCTCTTCCCCTACTAACACGTGAGATGTACCTTAAAAAAATGAATTATCGGCCTCGTTAAGCTACCGCATTTGGGCCTAAATAAACTTAGTTATATAAAAAAACCAGCCATGAAGTCTTAGTTTGGCGTAATGGGAGAGGCACAATTGCACCATTAGGTGGATTAAAACAGGTTTTTTAAAGTGTCAATCCCATAAGAAATAAATTGCGACGAATCGTACGCCGAATAGCGCTATGAATCTTGCTGCGAGGAAAAATAATCGTCGCGTTTCCTTTAGAAAAGCACGAGAATACTATTATAAGGTAGCAGCAGTAGGGGCTGTACACTAATTACTAGGCTTTTTTAGAACTTTTCAACCTCCCCCTCCCCCCAGATACGAGTTCGTAAGATTTTGGTGAACTCCCCCTCTCCCTCTACATAAGATCTTATCATGATTTGAGTAATTAAAAAATTATATTGTTAATTCATTAAATTATACGGTAGCGAAAAAGATACTTATAGAACTATTAAAAGAAAATTCAGGACAAAATTTAACGATAATCATCTCCAGTAATTTTATTTGCTTCCTAATATCGCCCAGTAGAAATTTCATAATAACTTTTGGAAGATTTTCAGCAACTTTGATTTGGTCAACATAATTTGCTTCGCTATATTCCACTTTCTTTGAATCTTTTTCCTTGTGATGTAGAACTCAAAAGAATTTATAACCTCTTCCGCTGTGAATTTGTATTTGTATTTATTATATTCCAACTTACCTATAAGGTCTTATTTAAACTTATCCTAGTATACAGAGTGTACGGTTATTAATATATACAACTTTGTTTATAAACAGCAATTAAAAACATAACTACATATACGACTTGTTCACAAATAACAATTAAAACCACATAACTACATAGTATCGCAATACATGAAAACATTATAGCAGGGAACATTTTAACATTAATATCATTTTACAGTTAGGGTAGACGTCAATCGACTAATTTCAGGTTTCCACGTTTCACGGCGAATACATTCTCGGAACTTTATTCCACGAGGCCACGATTAGGGTTGCAAAGCTTTGGATTTCCACCTTTCTACCAAAACAACTTTGAACGATGCCTAATCCAGTGTGCTGAAGTTCTTCCATTTTGATACTAATTTAGTCGTTTCGATGTCGTCGATACATTCGATACCGAGTGAATGAAAGGCCATAAGCGAGATTTCGTTTTCCGACACATAACTATCAACATTTGATAAGAAAAGGGCAAAAGGGGGCTTCAGTGACATTTATTCGGCTAATGTATGAACTCCTATAATTTTGAAGCACGGGCGTTGAAACAGGGGTCGAGTGACTCCTTCCAGCATCTTTACTCGTAACAAGCATTGACAGTGTGTTTAGAATCTCAGAGATCTGTTATTTCATCGACACTATTTCGAGTTCAACGTTGGCAAGCGGTTTCTCTGACTCACCCATCTTATCGCAAATTTTGAAGACAAACTCGCACAGTCATCACAGAGCCAAATTACGTTGTTTGAGAAGGAACAAATTTGTTCTTCGGTGAGTCCAACGCACGCTGCGTGAAATCGTTTTGCACATCTTCCTTCACACACAGCATACAATACATTGTTAGAGTCGATAGATAAACAGCATTTCTCGCATTCCATTTTGTGCACAGCAAAGCGACCAACAAAAATAGATCTGATGAACAATGGTAGCACTAACAGCGTAAATTCAGTGTAAACAATTTCGCGGTTTAATAGTTGTTTATAGCTTAAATCACCGAACTAGATATTGGCATTGGTTGATCAGTCAAAGTCGAAACGGTAGGGCGTGTTTTCCAGTTGATAAATACGGTTCAACATAGCCAAAACGATCGTCGAACAAGAGCAAAAACTAAACACACAGCTCAAGCGTATACAACAGAACACAGATAATTCTGCGTTCCAACTATAAGGATATCAACACTTCTTAACTTGTAAGACAGATTGTGACTCCAGTTCTCGATCAGAACAATGTACCACCAAGAGTCAAGAAATTGCTGTAACTGCTCCAAAACCATCAACAATTAAGCTGCTAACGCATAACTAATATAACAATAATATTCTGTCGCTGCAAAACACTTCAATTCGAGGTCCGCCTTTCCTTGACCATGATGTATACAAATGTGCTTAAATTGTTTGATACACAAAATGTTCATAGCACAAATAAGAAATAGTTTCTTTTTTTATGAAAATCATTTTTTTTTGATTTTCTCATATAAAGAAAGGCTATGCAATCACTGTAAAAATCGACTTTTTAACGGAGGGCCGAGTGTCATACACCATTCGATTCAGTTCGTATGTATGTATGTGTGTATGTGTGTGTCATTTAAACTCACACAATTTTCTCAGAGATGGCTGAACCGATTTTTGAAAACTTAGTTTCATATGAAAGGTATAACGCTCCCATAAGCTGCTATTGAATTTTTAGTTGATCCGACTTCCGGTTCCGGAGTTGAGGGTTGAAGAGTGCGGTCACACAGCAAATTCTCATATAAACTAGTACCACCATGATGTTAAAATGATGTAAAACATATTAAAATTTATGTAACATTACTCTAGTTTGCGGGTCTGGATCACTAATGATCAATTAAAGCAGCTTTGACCACATTGGCCACCTATGACGGTTCATGACGCCCCCGGGGAACCCGCCAAGTTTCTAAGCCATTTCCCAACGAATTTTCTACCGAATTTTACAAACTTGATTTCAAATGAAAGATACAGTAATACTATTGACTGCTGCTGAACTTCATTCGGTTCTGACTCTTGCTTCCGGAGTTACAGGGGTGTTAGTAAGGATACACTGGAATTTCCCATATAAATCGGTACAATCGTAGTACCTCAGAGGCTAAAAACTATTGAAATGGTCACCAAATTACTTCTAATCGCAGATCTATATCACTGATTGCCAATCAAATATTCCGGAAGTCCGGAATTCCGGGCATATTCCACAATTAAAGTCACATCGGTTCTTCGGTGATGACTGAACCGATTTTCTCAAACCAAGTTTCAAATAGAAGGCAAAATATGCAGTTGAGTATTGCGTCGCCGCCCCTTCCCTCCCCGCCTTACCCTTACACCTCCCTCCTTCATCACTCCCCTCCCCTTGGACCACCCTCACGCCCGCATTTCCTTCATCCGCCCCGTATACCGAAATAAGATGAAGGATTTCTGACGCATCCTTCACTCCCACTCTACTAACCCCCCATTCCCTCCACTTTCAAACCCATTCCACCAACATTTCAAAATATAATCACATGAAGATAACATTGAACTTATGCTGATTAAGCTAATTAAATATTATTCTTTTGCATTTCTCATATAGAAAGGTTATTCAATTGCTCCAAAAACCGACTTTCTAACCGAGGCCCGGAGGGCCGAGTCTCATATAACATTCGACTCAGTTCGCCGAGATCGCAGAATATCTGTGTGTATGTATGTGTGTTTGTATGTATGTATGTGTGTATGTATGTATGTGTGTATGTACATATGTATGTATGTATGTATGTTTGTGTGTGTATGTGCGGATTTGTTAACAAAATGTCCACATCGGTTTCTCGGAGATGGCTGAACCGATTTTTACAAACTAAGATTCAAATGAAAGGTATATTATTATAGTCGAAATAAAAAAGGAAAAAGAAAAAGAAACTGATGGGAATCCATCGGCAGCGGTGGGTAGCCGCTGTAGACACAGCCATTGCCTTACACAATGTAGCAAACCCGCCACGACTGTAAGAACAGTGACAATAGTCTAATAAAAATCTATCCCGGCATTCAAAAGGCAAACAGAGATGAACAGCAGCAATCATCATTAAGATTGATGCTAATCGTCGACAGGTTTTCAGTGGTGATCTTGCGTGGCTTAATTTTTGCCGATTGTCACGGTAAAGATAGATACGTCTACCTTTATCAGGACTTTATGTTAGTGAACTCGGGTGATTCGTAGTTATTCTGCCTAAGCTCGACCCTCATTAACAGAAGGCAAAAATTAAGCCCGTACGATATTAAGCCTGTTCTAATGACCTTGCCACTTCTAGTTTTCCGATCTGTTTACTTCACATCCTTGCTCTCACTTGAGTACTATGACTCTAAGTTTCATAACTTTCCCTACCCAGTAATCTCTAGCTAATTGAATGTAGTTCAAACGTAAAAAATATTACCATAGGTTGTTATTGAATTTCATTTTCAACCGACATCTTGTTCCGGAATACGAGTTGAAGATTATGGTTACAAAACAAAATTAGTTGATTTGTCCACATCGGTTTCTCGGAATTTTCTATGCCGATTTTGACAAACTTTATTTTAAATGAAAGGTCCATCAGCTGCTGTTGAATTTTGTGTGGATCCGAGTTCTGGTTCCTGAATTACAGGGTGATACGTACGATCACGCAGCAAATCCCGATTCTAACGAATTCTGCGATGAATGTAAAAAGGTGATTTTTTGACATTAAAAATGTCTTACTCAACTATATGGGACTAGGTGTCATTCTAAAATCTAAACTATCTCCTATGTAACGAAACTATGTAAGGTTTGCACGCTTATAACTCCGATATTACTAGATGGATTTTAATCATTCATACACCAACCGATTCAGCAACACCTAACTTAAATATTGGCAATTATTTAATATCTCCCAATAAAAGTAGATTTTTGGAAATTGGTAAAATTAAAAAGTTCACGAAAAACGGGAAAATTACCATTCGTGAGGCAGATTTCTCAGACACAGCCGTCATTAGAGGGCACCTTAGTCGCTCGTTCAAACACGAAAAGTCATAAATAGAAGCGACGCATGTCCGTTTAAATCAGTTGTTGCTAATATCCCATACGAGCAACATCGTCTCCGGGCGATGCAATAAGCGCTATCGATTTTCGGCAACGTTGGCATTTGCACACACTCGCACCTAAGTGACTAAACCATATACGGTTAGTTTATAAATAGAGGTGACGCGTACACGTTTGAATCAGTTTTTGTTCTTATGTCGAACGGGTAAGATCATGGCTGCAGCGTCTGGACGCTACACTAAGCGGTAGACGCTATGCATTTTCGGCAGCGGTGGCCGTGTGCGGATTTTTCGGGTACCAGCACGGTGTCACAGAATGATTTGCAAAGTGGGTGGATGGGGTGGTTTGGATTTAATTCAATACGGCAGGATGCGATTTATGTGTGCTGCTTGAGAGTGCTGCGTTGAAAAAATATATTTATTTTTATGCATGCGTGTGCGTTATAACTTGTTGATCCATGTTTACGGCGCTTTGTAGCTACGTAGGGTAAAGAGCCTATTGGCTTTCATATGTTTCATATTTCGGTTATATGTGATATATATATTTCGGTTATATGTTTTTTATCAGTAAGGCATCTGACAACGTGCTTCTGTAGTTATTGCACAGTTCAGCAGCGTAGTATTTTATATAGGAGAGTACACTCAGGTTTTTTTACGCGGTTTTTTTGCGCGGTATTTTTTTACGCAGATTTTGAAATTCACGCGGTTTTCATTTACGCGTTTTTTGAAATTTACGCGGTTTTCATTTACGCGGCCTGTATCCCCCGCGTAAAAAACCTGAGTGTAATTGCATCGGAAACAATCACATTCCCAGCAGAACTTTTTGTTTTCTAATTTCAAACACTTTTGTTTCGTACTGCACACAACGGAAAATTTTAAAACAGAACTTACCGTCCCAGCAGCAGTTTAAGGTGCGAGTCTGCATTTCCGCGCCCATAGGGCAGCAAATCGGTACCTTTTTGCCTTAATCTCGCAACATTGCTAAAGAGCCGCGTCCGAGCAGAACGTTTAGGTTGTTGAAGTCTGTTCAAATTAATTTTAATTTAATATTTACGTTTAGATTCATTTATCAAAATGGTAAAACTAACGCCAGATTTGATTAATCAATCAATGCAGTACATGAACCCATGTAGAGATCGCGAATTGGATTTGAGAGGATACAAAATTCCCCAAATCGAGAATATGGGTGCAACACTGGATCAATTCGATACGTTCGATTTCTCCGATAACGACATTCGCAAATTGGATGGCTTTCCGCATTTACCTAGGTTAAAATGTTTGCTAATGAACAACAATAGAATAGTAAGGATAAGTGATATTCTGCACGAGTCGCTACCAAACCTGGAGAGTGTGATTCTTACCGGTAACAATATTCAAGAACTAGGTGATCTGGAACCACTCACAAAGCTACCAAAGTTGCAAACCCTTTCGCTGTTAACGAACCCGGTATCCACGAAGCAGCACTATCGCGAGTACGTAGCATTTCGGTTTCCGAATCTGCGGTTGTTGGATTTCAGAAAGATTAAAGCAAAGGAACGGGAGGCGGCCAAGGAACTGTTCAAGAGTAAAAAGGGCAAAGAGTTGCACCGGGAAATTATGCGGAAAGCGAAATTGTCGATGCCAGTTCCGGACAAACCATCGGTACACAATGCTACGCCGGCGGACATTCAGCGCATCAGGGAGGCCATCAAACGGGCCACCAATCTGCACGAAGTTGAACGGCTCACCAGAATATTGCAATCCGGTCAGATAAGCGACGATTTTATGTTGAACGGTAAATTCGAGAATCGATTTGCGCTACTAGCGCAAAATTTTGTTTAAGATATCATTGCAGGAGTCTTTAAACGGAAGGGGATAAGTGTGGCAGATGGTGGACGTGACGAGAGAAGATTGCCAAACCATAGCTTTAGTTCGATTACTTGTTGCCATTACAATTGACTAAGTTTCGTTTTCCCCTCCCTTTTTGTTTCAGGAAACGGAAATATGGAAACCGATTAAACTCGGCGTTTCGTCGTTTTGCAGTAAGAATTTGAACTATCATCGATAAGAACAGATACTGATACCAGATCTACTATGTATGGGTCGAGAAGGTTTAAATGAATATAAATGAATATAAATGAATATCTTTGGAAATAGACCAAAATTATAAAAAATAAATGGTATCCAATAAACTAGGATAATTACCGAAAGTATTGGTGAAAAATCTATTTCAAATTTCCAATTACTTCCAAAGTTATCGGTAGTTTTAGTAGAGAAAATCGCGTAAATTTCGAATCCTTTATGATTCCTCTCCCGAAAACAAAATTGCCTCTCCCATTTCTCTGCATTCTCTGGTTTCCACCCCACCAAAACCAGTGTTGTATCAATAAGGATTCCGTCCTATTCCTTCGTAGTATATTACAAGTTCATTTATGGATTATAACTGTTTGTAATCATGTAGTTTAGGGACTGTCGGGGACCAGCCTAGCCTTCTTCGATAGCTCAATTGGTATTGCTAGGCTCCCGACATCGATTAGGGTTGAAAAGATCCAAAAGGGCAAAATGGCATGTGTTTTGCGACGACCTTATGTTGTTCCATTGTTGGCCGGGATTATCGGAATCGACGTTTGGAGGTAAAAGGCCTCCAGTAAAACAAACACACGCGATATACACAATACATAACGGAATACACTATATATTTTAACTTTAACTATATTTTAACTTAACTAAACTACATGCAAACAAGAAAAGACATATTAAAACTTAGATGCGCATGCAAGCATCTTCAAGTCCTCCTTTATGATCTGGACCGGACTGGCTAATCGCTTTAGCCTCTCGGGGTAATAAACCGGTGAGAGCTCTCGCTACCAGCGTGGTATCGATCGGAGAGAGCAATGATCAATACATTCTTATCAGTGACCGACGCCAAACGATCGAGTTTCCCGCCAAATGGGATCGTTGATACCAACACAAGGGGGTAGATTACTCATCGTATGAGTGCGGCGCCAAGGATGTAGTGCTACTCCCAAACATCCTCACCCACCCAGAAATTTACCGAATTTCTGAAGACTCTCGAATTAAAATGACATCCATCCATTGTTACACCTTAGATCAGTTGTGGAGTCTTAGGTGTCTGATCCGCTGTAATTCTCTTCAGTTACCGTTGTTGTAAAATCGTATTTCTGTCATTCTTGTCCTTGGAGAATGCCTACTTCCATATTTACGCTCTCATGAGTAGGACCCACGTCCCTTCTGCAATACGTTGCTGCCTTCCTCGCCTTCCTTCAATGTGAGTTGTAATGTCTTACTCGTAGCCGAAAACTTCTGCTGATACTTCTCTAGTTGAATCATCGTCAATCGTCTCGTCTCTGCGTAGTATCTTACGGTGCTCCATTATTAAAACTCCATTGCTTGAATTGTTGCCAATCCAAAGGCGTTTCCATTGCGTCGATTATCCATAAACGGTGAAATCCATATAGCGTACCGGTAATGTGGCTTGAATTAGGTGTAGTAAACAAAGTCTAGCTTCGCTAGACATATACCCATTTTCACTAACCTGACGGAGTAAGTAAAGTTGCTGAGAAGCCGCGTTCCAACCGGATTGATGCTTGTTGATAGTTGAACATTCCTTGGCCATTGCTTCATAAATCATAGCATTACTTCGCGTGTTGAGCAAAACCAGCTATAACCGAAACCGTACTATGGTGGAGCGAAGTAAATATCTGATGTATTTCACTCCAGATTGTGCTTGTTCCCGAAATCCATTATGTGATATGAATGGAGTCTCACCCACCGTCGGAAAGCATCACCCTATTGATGATTTTGCTTGCTCGTGTACTGGTCGTCGAAACCCTACCTCGACTTCCAAGTTTGGATGGATTGTGAAACATACAGTTGGTGTGCATGTTCCAAGGTCACTGGTCCTACCTGTGACAAATAGCTTATACCCGTATATCCCATGGCACGGAAACCGAATAACCTTTGATTATACATTTCTTTTTTAGTAGCCGTGGAATCTCCGTATGATGGTGACCTCCTTGATCACCGGGTGTTGCAAGGTATCGCACAATGGACCGTTTCCATCGTGATTCCTCTTATCCTGCTTCTGGTTCCCCAAGAACCAATCCAGTAAGCCAGCTTCCATTGCCGACCTTGCGCGTTTGAAGACGTCTTGTTGTAAAATCCCATGATTTAAACAACCGGTGGAAAACGCCTTCGATTATTGAACTAGCTATCCTAGCCAGTGGAATTTGAATTGGATTTACCTATTCTCGCGATATCCAACCATCGCAAGAATCCTGCATAATTTTCGGGTAGATAATTCGAAACGTTGCCTTTGTTCCGAATCACAGCCGCCTCCATGAGTAACAATCATTTCTCCTTGGCCCACCAAAGAGCATATAAACCGGATAGTTATCGACATCCTGTACGACAACCTTTCCATCCAATAGAATTTGGAATTGGTTAGGAAAACCTATATCGGCAGCCTCCGCCAACATGTTCCTTGAATTCGATTCCGTTGTAGCTTCGTGAACACCCTAGTGTCCATTTACCGTTGGTAGTTTGAGAGAACAGATACGGGCCAATGAACGACCGCCAGCTTCAATGAATGGTAGACGATGCCCTACACCGTCAGTCGCCGTGTTGAATCCTCTGGATGTAGCCAGAATGTCAACGAATGCTAGTTAGTCCTGGAGAATGGTCTATGCTGAAGTGACGAACGACTACTATCCCCTTCCCGTGTTCCGTAGAAGCCTTATCGGTGTGATTGGTAAATTGTCCTTAACGGCGACTCCATGTTAACCGAAGATTGAACGGCAGAAATCCCCCAAGGATGAGAGCACCTTGACATCGATGATTAGCGTGGATCCTTATGTACAGCCATCGAATATGTTGTTTTCCTGACAAAACAGGCGACCTTGCCCGTTCAGTAATAGAAACTGGCGACCGATCCGGTTTAAAGTTAATTACTGCTCCAGTGATGTTTTATGGCCTATATAGTTATGTGTGCGATCGTATCCGAATAATGCCCGTTGCTGGTGTAGTGTGTTATAATACAATTGATGCCCTTGGTTGTTGTCGTTTAACACGCGTAGTCGTCCATTCGCCTCGATCTCTTTTCGTTCTCCAACCGTTTCGTCCACTTTTCGATGATAAATGCCACAATTGTTTGCCAGTCACGCATGATATTGTCGCCTATACCAAAAAGGTTTCCCAAAAAAACCCAGTGTGCATGTTGGTGCTTGGAATTGATGCATTGCATCCACATGTGAATATGGTCTCGTTGGCTGGTTGCATCTCCGATAGGTGAATAAATCCAAATCCTCTCCACAGCACATTAATTGATTATCTTAAGCATTCCTCGGTTGAATATCTTCCATAGGATGTATAGCCAAGCCAAGCCAAGATTCGCGATGGCGATTTTAGTGTGAATACAGCTTTTGTTTGCAGGCTTTGGTATTGTTCGTTGGAATGGCGTCTCCGAATGGAGTTATACACTAGGACGATTTCCAGTTTCGTCGATGTACCTTGATGATAGGATAGCATGCAGTGGAAATTTACCGGCCTTGATCCGGCTCGAAGGACCATAATGTCGGGGACCAGCCTAGCCTTCTTCGATAGCTCAATTGGTATTGCTAGGCTCCCGACATCGATTAGGGTTGAAAAGATCCAAAAGGGCAAAATGGCATGTGTTTTGCGACGACCTTATGTTGTTCCATTGTTGGCCGGGATTATCGGAATCGACGTTTGGAGGTAAAAGGCCTCCAGTAAAACAAACACACGCGATATACACAATACATAACGGAATACACTATATATTTTAACTTTAACTATATTTTAACTTAACTAAACTACATGCAAACAAGAAAAGACATATTAAAACTTAGATGCGCATGCAAGCATCTTGACCGTCCTCCTTTATGATCTGGACCGGACTGGCTAATCGCTTTAGCCTCTCGGGGTAATAAACCGGTGAGAGCTCTCGCTACCAGCGTGGTATCGATCGGAAAGAGAGCAATGATCAATATATTCTTATCAGTGACCGACGCCAAACGATCGTGTTTCCCGCCAAATGGGATCGTTGATACCAACACAAGGGGGTAGATTACTCATCGTATGAGTGCGGCGCCAAGGATGTAGTGCTACTCCCAAACAGGGACCATTCATAAATTACGTAACGCAAAAATTGCCCAAAATTGACTCCCCCTTCCCCCCATGTAAAAATTTTTCACAAATTTCTTCATCCCCCCCTCCCCTGTTACGTAACAAATTCCTAGAAAAATTTTTTTTTTCTTAGGTGAAAACATGTTACGTAACGATCTAGCTGACTCCTCCTCCCCCTATGTCGCAACATGTCACAACTTGTTGTACCCCCTCTCCCCCCCTAAAAGCGTTACGTAATTTATGAATGGTCCCTTACCAAAAATGCAGAATATGATTTTTACATTGTTATGCGTTGAATAAAATACATTCAACGCTTGCAAATACATCTATTGATCGAGAATTTATTTATTTGAGGAAGCGCACGCTACTACGCAGTTACACCACTGTTAGCGCGCCTGGCTCAACGTGCATGTGTATGTGACAACCTCGGCTTCCTTGCTGCTACCTATAGCACGTGGATACATCTATAGCTATAGCAGCACGTGGATGATCGGAGTGATGAGTGAAATGGAAAACTGTTATTTCTAATTACCAAAATAACTTCTCATACTAGTTCCAAAAAGTTTCAAAGGTTCAGGTTTTCCATACTATCGCAAGGTATCAATTTGCGCCTGAGATATTGAGGCACAGGTTCTGTATTAGGAAGTTATTTGTCCATATAAAGGCTAAAAGAGGACATCATTATAATTTTTTCTGTATCTGTATTTTCCGGAGGCCATTGTCTGCGAAAATCTTCGGAAACTCTAATGTACTTAGTACGGATGCAAAGCTCTTCTTGATCGGTTTTCGTGGCGATATAACAAAATGAGGACATATTCAAATGAGCTTTTCTCGGAATATGTTTAGTACTGTATACTAATATCTTAGCTGACATGTTGAAAAGAGGCGCACAACTAATTCGCGATCCTGCGACTATAGCGAAAATGTTTTCTAATCTGAAATATAAAAAAATACTCAAATTGATCGAAAATGGAAGCGGTGATGTTTATTGAACAACTCAGGAAATCCTGAGATTGACTCTAAATTCAATTTTCTTGTGCGTATTCTAATATGTTCCAGTTTACGGCGTGTAAAGATATTCTTTCCCGACACTTTTCGCAATTGCACTTTGAGAAAAGATTTTTTATGGGTTAAGCATGCGAATTCATGACAATACGATTTTTTTTATAAAAATTGAAAACAATTTTACGTTCAATAAAACCAATTCAACCCGGGTACCATTTTGACCATCTATCCGAAGTGTGGATTACTCAGTACGATGTACGATTCGACTCAGTTCGACGAGATATGGCATGTGTGTTCGATTAAGCATTTTTTATTATAATTATGGGATGAGGAGTAAGTATAAATTACATAACCTATTTGAATAGACATAAATTACTTTGATTTGGTGGTCTAGAACATTGAAGATTAAAAATAGTTTTATTTACTACAAGGTCACTGATGCCGGCTCGATTTCTCGGAGGAAGTGAATGAAAATTTGCTCATTCCAAAATATTCAACGGAATATCGACTGACTGTCTGATATAACGCAGATAGCTGTAATTCAATTAGAACATTGAATGAGACGATTTTTTTTAAACATCTAACAATCATAGGAGCGTAGTTAGCAAAAATATCTTTTCAGTTGAACGATATTCGGAACACAGTTTCAGAAAAGTCGATTTTCTCACATTTTATCACAAGTACCTGTTGTGGAATCTTGCTCAAGTGGTCTTCGATTCTTCGATTTTGTCTGAGTTACTTGACGTCAAAACCCTAAGTAATATAATTATTGGTAGTTTTCATAGTATTTCATATCATGTTTTCCTTATGATGATATTCAAATCATCTATTGTGCTGCGCATCCGTATATTTGTCTACATTCCGACAAACAAATCACTAGAATGTGTAAAATTACACTTATATAGTTTGACGGATAATTTCACTTGTCAACAAAATTTGGTAAGTTTGCTAACATCGAACATTTGTTTGCACATTTATATTATGCACAATAAATACTAACTCTTAGTTTGACTTAAGCTACTCAGCTGTCCGAATTTCTACTGTAGTTATAGAAAGCGGTATTCAGTGTATTATGACTAAGCCGGCTATTCCCCACATTTTCCTCTAGTCTGAAAATGCGAATACAGTCAAACCCTAATTCGACGATATCTTTCGGCGGAACCATGAAAATATAAGTATTAAAAAAAACCTCAGAATACGAAGTTTTTGAAATACGTAAATTAGCCACCGAGGAAGAATTCATAATCTAATAAGAACTCAATCGTTCTTCGTTAGGATTCGAACACTCATCTTGGGGGAACAGTAATTATCATTCCTGTATCATCAGAATTGACAATAGAATTTTATATACAAATTGCTACTACTTTTCGCGATTGCTAGTTTAAAGATTAGCAAAGAACAAAAACAACAGATTCATAGTGTAGATCAGAAACAAATCAACGGCTAAACATCGATTTGTTTCGTTTCAGATACTTTTATTCTTCATCTATAATGGAGGTTACCAAGTATTGAGTATTGGAAGTAAATGACGAAAACCACATGCATGGTTGAGCTTTCGTTATATGTAACATAGTTAGATATTTTGTGATAAAATTCCATTTTTAATTGTGCAAGTATTTTTTCTTAAATTGTTTACGCCCTTTTTGGTGATACGATTTCGTTTTGATGAATAATAGTGCATTTCAGCTCGACGTTATTCCTGGAAAATGCGAGTTCTGTCGGAATTGTGAAACAGAACGATGAACTAAGGTTTTATTTTAATCAAGGATATAGTTCCTCGGCCAGATAAGTTTCTCGATTTCTTCTATACATGATCTGAAATAATTTTTTTAAACTATATCATTCGACTACAATAAAAGCTTTGATTGAAAATACAATGTCGTTCGATAGATCTCTGATCTCTGATACTTAACAGGATGGGTAAAATTGCAGAATTGATTTGAGTTACATAAGCAAAGCACAGTTTATCATTTACAATGATTGCAGTCACAAAAATTAGAATTATGTCCTACTAAGCTCGAAATAAATATTCTAAATATAATAGATGTATACGAAGAAAATGAATGTTTATGAGGGTGTGACAAAATTGTGATGTCTCGGCTCATATCCAATCACTACACTGGGCTCGCAAAAAGCGGTATCTGCGCCTGTTGCACCGGTTATCACGATATCGAACATATTGTCTGGGCATGCGCCGAGTACTGTTCTGCCAGATCTCAACTATTGAATTCCCTTTGAACTCGAGGAAGATCACTATCCCGGTTCGAGATATAATGGCTAGCTGCGATTTGCTCTATATGTCCCTCTTATATACCTTCCTAAAAACCATCAATATTCAGATTTATTTGCATCTATTATTTTTCGGATCATTCTGAGAAGTGCCCTCTTCCGCCTACCGTACTGCAACGATGGTTTGATGCGACTCCAAGACAACACAAAATATCTCTGTCGAATGACCCAACAAACACGAGACCTAGAGCACAACATCACACGCGCAACGCGGTGTGTTGGCGATCTGCATCTGAGCCGTACTACGAAATCGTCTGGAGGAACCCCTGCCGGCTCGAGAAGGACCGCCCGGCGCCACCATAGGGGAACTATGGGTAAGACGGACAGGTGAGGAAGGACGGACACATGATTATTTTAGGGATATAACATTAAAACTTCAATTGTATGGTAACCTTGAATTACGAAACCCTTAGTAGGCCTTGAATACTGCTAAACGTATACAATTTCAGCAAATATTGATAAACAGTAGTGCTGTTTTGTGCGGATGTAATTTTAAAGTTTCCGATTTTAAGGTTTAGCGATGAAAAAATCAATTCTTTCGCGGAGTTTTTCCTTTGTTTCGATAAAGTAACTTCGTGTAAAATAACAGGTAAGTTTATTTAAGCGCGAATAGGTACAAACGTTTAAAAATATGTATTCTGGTGGGGCAAGACGGACAGTCTTGATTAATTCTATTGATGCATCCTTATATGAATGTCTCGCCCGTAGAAACGAAATACTAGCAGAACCGTGGAGAACCATCCAGTTAGCTGAAGTCTCACATGCAGTAGACTGCAGGATGTACGTTAATGTGACCGAGGTTCAATACGGGATTCCTAGAACCTGGAAATGGTAGACGATTTTGTGCAAGTCTCATACTCTAGCTGTGTATGATCGAGGAACTGGTGTTACCAATTACGCATTTAATATACAACCTTCCAGTTTTGTATAATTGATTGTGACTCACCAAATGATCCAATGTTGGAACTGATTGTGTAGCTCTCTTTATGACAACGGCAAAAACGCTATTAGAAAATACATCATTTGCTTCAATTCTAAATCGAACCCCAAAACGTCATTTTTCATTTGAATTGAACATATATATTAAGAAGAACCTTAATCTATTCAAAACATCCGCTAAAAACAGTAAATTTCAATATTTTGCATTGTGATCATTCTTTCTGCAACATGTCCGTCTTACCCCCACCATATGTTCGTTTCACCCGCAGTCTGGAAAAAGTGCAGATATTTCTTCGTTTTACAGTTCTTTAAAAACTGATACAAAATGATTTTTGTAACTTAATCCCCCTGGGCACTCGAAAGCCAACATATGGAGCTACAACATAGAGTAGTTCCCCTATATGATGCATTCGTCCGAATATGTTATCCTTGCCGTTGATTCCCGATGCTAGGTAGGGCAGCTATCAAATAAACGAATTGAATAAAAAAAAATAAAGAAATTCATAGTCTTCACTTACCATAAACTACAATGGTCCGATCAGATGCAATGCGTGGAAAAGGGAGACATTGTTTGAGACCATACGAAGCAATTGAAGAGCATACTCACACACAAATGAGGACGCGAAAAATCACATAACGAGAAGCTCAGCATAGCTCTGTCGTAGTGTTGACTATACCGTACGGTGAGGTAGAGGAGAAAAACACAGAAGTGATACAAGTATTCAACAAGGAACTCGTAACAGTGGCTAATGTGCTGAAAAAGGTGCCTGGAGCGGATAGAATCCCTAACGTCGCACTCATAGTGGTAGTCCCGGCATTTCCGAACATGTTTAAAATAGTAATAAGAAAATTACTAAATGAGGGGCCCTTCCCTGTTCGATGCCGAAGCTAGTGTTATTGTCAAAGCGGGTAAGCCGCCTGAGAATCCATCATCGCTTACTGGATACATGAGTTTGAGCTTGAGTTTGTGCGACCACCCCTGGCTGCTACTCCGTTATCGATCTGAACTAGCTGAAGTTGCACAGAGAATAAGTAGATAATTATGCTTGGGAATAGCGAAACATCTTTCAATGTGCAACTCCTGGTAATCCTAAAGTATTGATCAATACCGGCGCCGGCAAGGCCCGAACGTAGATCGTGGAAGGAAAGGGAAGGAATGGTTAGTCCGATACTTGCTTTTGCTAGAGGCCGTATATACTACTGCGCACTCCACAAGTATCACAGGAGGAGGATATTTTTGTTAGTAAGAGTATAGAAGTTGGATCACTTCTTCTTTACCGACGCCAGAGAGGTGACTTCACTATCTGGACTAGATATCGATCCACCAAACTTATAGACCGGGGACCAACGGCTTTACTTCCCTTCCGAAGGAAGACGTGACCACAGATTTTTTCACCTCAGAAAAATCTCAACGACCTCGGCTGGAATTGAACCCAGGCAAATTGGAATAAGTGACGGTCACGCTTATCACTCAACCACCGGCGCCGTCATCATCGCTTACTGGGTACTTTCAGAAAACTCTTGGAAAGGCACATCCTGAACAGGCTGACAACATTTATGGAGAGCGATTATAGGTTACCGTAGAAATAACACAGAAGTCACGATCGGGGAGCATTCCATGATCTCGAAGCATCCGCTGAAACAGCAGGAAGTGACGATCGACGACCGACTGAATTTCAACACCCTATGTCAGCGATTCTCAACTGGCGAATCGGCGACTTCTTCTGTGTCAGGTAAAGCCAAGAAGGGTATATGTCCTTCCGAAGCAATACAAGATGCTGCACGCCCTCAATGTAAATTTCACTTACAGTCTGCTGATGAACACAACTCTACCGCCGCTGTGAATCTTCAATGTCAAAAACAAAATTTGGATTCCATCGTAACGAGCTCGTCTCTTCATAGCACATTCGGCTCTACAACGATCACAGAAGGACTAAGCACTCTATGGTATGCTGGTATGACTCATCGCACCCTGGGACGCACTGCAGCTAGCACTATGGAAGCCCTTGATCCCCCTGCCACAGTCGAGCCATTGCAGCCAGCGTTCACCAGTCGTCCCGTTCCTGTGTGCAGGAGTGGTGAAGGGGTCTTCCAAATCGATACCAACGGCAATCAATCGCGGCATTCAAACCTACAAATATATTTCCAGAATGCCGGTGGTATGAATTCAGTAATCGAAGATTATCTGGTAGCAAGTTCGGATGAATGCTTCGACATAATCGCCCTCACAGAGACGTGGCTTAGAGATAGCACTCTGTCAGTGCAAGCTTTTGGTGCCAACTACGATGTTTTCCGAACTGATTGCAGCTCACGCAACAGTCTCAAGGCTACCGGCGGCGGGGTACTTGTGGATATCCATCGTCGATTGAAAGCGCAACTGATTGACGACATTTTGGGGGTCTGTGTCGAGCAGGTGTGGGTGCGAATCAAACTGGCCGGCTACGCACTTTTTGTTTGCGTGGTTTATCTTCCACCGGACCGCACTCGCGATTCGACATTGATTGATTCACATACTGAGTCACTGGAACGGATTTCCGCTCAAGCAAGCCCGGTTGATGAGATCCTGATTGTTGGTGATTTCAATTTCTCCGGATTAAAATGGCGCTCTGCTTCTGACGGATTTATGTTCGCTGATCCCGAACTGTCATCTTTTCATGCTGGTATCACCAGTTTGCTTGACTGCTACAGTCTAAAGCTGCTGCGCCAAACGAATAATGTGGTGAACGAGAACAACAGAATCCTTGATCTCTGTTTTTCGAGCAAATCTGACTACGCGCCAAAAATTACCACAGCACCGTTTCCCCTGGTAAAGACTGTTAGACACCACCCTCCCCTGCATATATTGCTTGAAGCGATTCGAGTGAAGCATGACTGCAATGTTTCTGACACCGTCAGCTATAATTTTAGAAAAGCCAACTATAATAGCATTATTGACTTCCTGTCGAATATCCACTGGACTGAAATTCTCGACAATGATGATGTCAACGTTGCAGTGCAGACCTTCTCCAATGTTATAAGCTATGCTATCGATCGCTATGTACCCAAGAAGTGGCCTTCAATCTAAGCACCCAGCGTGGCACACTGCCGAGCTGAGACGGTTAAAAGCGACTAAAAGAGCCGCTCTGAAGAAGTACTCCAAGTTTGGGGGCTACGTGCTGCGACAACAGTACGTTCATGTTAACCAAGCCTATAAAAAGACATCGAAGCGTTGCCATGCCGATTACTTGCGCAACGTGCAACGTAAGTTGAAGTCCGAACCTAAAACAGTCTGGAAGCATGTAAACGAGCAAAGAAAGGAATCCGGGTTGCCTTCAACGATGAGCTATGGAGGACGTATGAGCTCTAGTTTACAGGAGATCTGCCAACTATTCTCTGAAAAGTTCGCGAGTGTTTTCTCCAACGAGAAACTGACACCGACCCAGGCTTCACGCTTCAATGTACTTCAATCATACCAGTCTTTGAACTCTATCAATATCGACAATAATATGGTACAACTGGCGATTGGCAAAATGAAGGCTTCAACCTCGGCAGGCCCAGATGGTATACCAACTATTATTCTAAAAAAATGCTCTGCCGGTCTAATTGAACCTCTTTGTCATCTGTTTCAATTGTCGCTAACAACCGGAGTATTTCCCGAACTCTGGAAATTCTCCTTCATGTTTCCAGTTCAAAAAAAGGTGATAAAAAGGTAGTTGACAACTACCGTGGTATTACAACGCTAAGCGCAGTTCCTAAGCTGTTTGAAATGGCTGTGTTGGAACCCATCTGCATCCACTGCAAACAGTATATCTCCGAGACTCAGCATGGATTTATGCCGAAACGTTCAACATCTACGAATCTTCTGTCGTTCACAACATATGTTACAGATGCTATGTCGGACGGCCTTCAAACTGACGTTATCTACACGGACCTTTCAGCTGCTTTTGACAAGATAAATCACGCTATTGCAGTGGCAAAATTGGATAGACTTGGCTTTGGTACTAATATTCTCCGTTGGATGCAATCGTATCTCAGTGATCATCGTCTTTTTTTTTTACAATGGAGAAGACCTTTATGTCCTAGCCCAGTACACGTGCTATTGGTAGGGTCCAATCTACCGCACGGGGTGCACTGGGGGCGTGTCGGACTCGAATGGTGACCAGCCATTAATACCGACTAAACTTCATTGGGCTCCGCCATCATTCCTCCCAGGAACTACCTCTCGGTATTACTTCTGGGGGGATGGCTGTACTAAATGTACTCATTCACTCTCACTCACGCGTTCATACATCCTGTATGAGGCTTACTTGGGTGCTCTCTCAATCGCACTTTGATTCATTCTCAAACACTCCCACATGAGGCTGACTTTTGTGCTCACCTTTTACGTTCCATGCGAGGCTGACTTGTGTGCTCACCTTACTCATTCCTTGCTAGGCTTACTTTTGTGCTCGCCCTACCCATACCATGTGAGGCTGACTTGGGTGCTCACCCTATCACCTGATTCACTTTCAATCGTGCCACTCTATTGTACCTTTGTCACTCCCTCTGGCATCCCATGTGGGACATTTTTCTTAGGCCCCACTTCTGACATACCATGCGAGGCTGACTTTTGTGCTCACCTTTTTCATTCCTTGCTAGGCTGACTTTTGTGCTAGCCTCTACCAACCTGTGAGGCTGACTTTTATGCTCACCCTTAACATGCAGTGTGAGACTGACTTGGATGCTCACCCTTTCACTCCTCTGCCACGCCATGAGGCATCGATAGCTTAGTTCCAACATACTACGCTACGACCCTCCCGTCTTGGCATGAGGCAGTCCACTTATACGCCTATACACTCACTCTTCTGTCTTGCTTCGGGGTGGCTGGGTTTACCCCTTACGCGGTTGCCATTCGCTGCGCCAACCTGCCTCGGCATGAACAGACCATTCACTCTCTTATTTTGCGCTTGGCCTTTTTCGCTCCAGCTAACCAATCACTAGTTAGCCGTGCTCGTCGTCTGTTGCTCGGTTCGCCAGATTACCTGTAGCCTACTGGCAATCTGGATGGTAGCAGCCGAGACTGCGTTCCACTTCTCCACCGATTGACACATCCGCTGAATAAGGGTATCAGGGGTTGTGTCCCAGCCACAGACGTCAAGCATTGCTCTTCTTTCGACGTCGAACCGATGACATACGAACAGTATGTGTTCGGCAGTTTCATCTACACCTGGGCAGACTGGGACCTCCGCGTGCCCGAACCTGTGGAGGTACTGACGGAAACAGCCATGGCCTGACAGGAATTGTGTCAGGTGGAAGTGAACTTCCCCATGGGGTCTTCCCACCCAGCTCGATATGCTAGGTATCAGCCGGTGAGTCCACCTACCTTTCGAGGAGTTGTCCCACTCACGCTGCCATCTGGCGACCGAGGTCGCCCTGGTGCGCTCGCGGGCTCCCCTATTTCCACGTAGCTCAAAGCACTCCTCATCTTCCCGAATGACCAGCCTGACTGGCATCATGCTCGCTAACACGCAGGATGCATCGTGTGATACCGTGCGGTAGGCAGATATCACTCTGAGGCACATCACGCGGTAGGTGCTCTCCAGTTTCTGTAGGTAACTGGTTACCCTCAGTGCTCTTGACCATGACGGGCCGCCGTACCTGAAGATAGATACGGCAACGCCTGCCAGTAACCTACGTCTACTGGCGCACACCTATGAGCTGTTGGACATCATTCTCGATAGAGCCGCAACAGCAGTCGACGCTCTCTTGCACGTATAGTCGACATGGCTGCCGAAGGTCAGCTTGTCGTCTATAATGACTCCGAGAGACTTCGGACTTCGCTGTGAAGTGATGCGGCGGAGAAGAATCCATCTGGTGGTGGACAGTAGCGCCAAGCTGTTCCGGATAAACTCATCTGTCCAACTTCTTGTATCCCGGCGAGCGATTTAGGTCTACCTGGCGAATCGGCGACTTCTTCTGTGTCAGGTAAAGCCAAGAAGGGTATATGTCCTTCCGAAGCAATACAAGATGCTGCACGCCCTCAATGTAAATTTCACTTACAGTCTGCTGATGAACACAACTCTACCGCCGCTGTGAATCTTCAATGTCAAAAACAAAATTTGGATTCCATCGTAACGAGCTCGTCTCTTCATAGCACATTCGGCTCTACAACGATCACAGAAGGACTAAGCACTCTATGCTATGCTGGTATGACTCATCGCACCCTGGGACGCACTGCAGCTAGCACTATGGAAGCCCTTGATCCCCCTGCCACAGTCGAGCCATTGCAGCCAGCGTTCACCAGTCGTCCCGTTCCTGTGTGCAGGAGTGGTGAAGGGGTCTTCCAAATCGATACCAACGGCAATCAATCGCGGCATTCAAACCTACAAATATATTACCAGAATGCCGGTGGTATGAATTCAGTAATCGAAGATTATCTGGTAGCAAGTTCGGATGAATGCTTCGACATAATCGCCCTCACAGAGACGTGGCTTAGAGATAGCACTCTGTCAGTGCAAGCTTTTGGTGCCAACTACGATGTTTTCCGAACTGATTGCAGCTCACGCAACAGTCTCAAGGCTACCGGCGGCGGGGTACTTGTGGATATCCATCGTCGATTGAAAGCGCAACTGATTGACGACATTTTGGGGGTCTGTGTCGAGCAGGTGTGGGTGCGAATCAAACTGGCCGGCTACGCACTTTTTCTTTGCGTGGTTTATCTTCCACCGGACCGCACTCGCGATTCGACATTGATTGATTCACATACTGAGTCACTGGAACGGATTTCCGCTCAAGCAAGCCCGGTTGATGAGATCCTGATTGTTGGTGATTTCAATTTCTCCGGATTAAAATGGCGCTCTGCTTCTGACGGATTTATGTTCGCTGATCCCGAACTGTCATCTTTTCATGCTGGTATCACCAGTTTGCTTGACTGCTACAGTCTAAATCTGCTGCGCCAAACGAATAATGTGGTGAACGAGAACAAAAGAATCCTTGATCTCTGTTTTTCGAGCAAATCTGACTACGCGCCAAAAATTACCACAGCACCGTTTCCCCTGGTAAAGACTGTTAGACACCACCCTCCCCTGCATATATTGCTTGAAGCGATTCGAGTGAAGCATGACTGCAATGCTTCTGACACCGTCAGCTATAATTTTAGAAAAGTCAACTATAATAGCATTATTGACTTCCTGTCGAATATCCACTGGACTGAAATTCTCGACAATGATGATGTCAACGTTGCAATGCAGACCTTCTCCAATGTTATAAGCTATGCTATCGATCGCTATGTACCCAAGAAGTGGCCTTCAATCTAAGCACCCAGCGTGGCACACTGCCGAGCTGAGACGGTTAAAAGCGACTAAAAGAGCCGCTCTGAAGAAGTACTCCAAGTTTGGGGGCTACGTGCTGCGACAACAGTACGATCATGTTAACCAAGCCTATAAAAAGACATCGAAGCGTTGCCATGCCGATTACTTGCGAAACGTGCAACGTAAGTTGAAGTCCGAACCTAAAACATTCTGGAAGCATGTAAACGAGCAAAGAAAGGAATCCGGGTTGCCTTCAACGATGAGCTATGGAGGACGTATGAGCTCTAGTTTACAGGAGATCTGCCAACTATTCTCTGAAAAGTTCGCGAGTGTTTTCTCCAACGAGAAACCCGACCCAGGCTTCACGCTTCAATGTACTTCAATCATACCAGTCTTTGAACTCTATCAATATCGACAATAATATGGTACAACTGGCGATTGGCAAAATGAAGGCTTCAACCTCGGCAGGCCCAGATGGTATACCAACTATTATTCTAAAAAAATGCTCTGCCGGTCTAATTGAACCTCTTTGTCATCTGTTTCAATTGTCGCTAACAACCGGAGTATTTCCCGAACTCTGGAAATTCTCCTTCATGTTTCCAGTTCACAAAAAGGTGATAAAAAGGTAGTTGACAACTACCGTGGTATTACAACGCTAAGCGCAGTTCCTAAGCTGTTTGAAATGGCTGTGTTGGAACCCATCTGCATCCACTGCAAACAGTATATCTCCGAGACTCAGCATGGATTTATGCCGAAACGTTCAACATCTACGAATCTTCTGTCGTTCACAACATATGTTACAGATGCTATGTCGGACGGCCTTCAAACTGACGTTATCTACACGGACCTTTCAGCTGCTTTTGACAAGATAAATCACGCTATTGCAGTGGCAAAATTGGATAGACTTGGCTTTGGTACTAATATTCTCCGTTGGATGCAATCGTATCTCAGTGATCATCGTCTTTTTTTTTTTTACAATGGAGAAGACCTTTATGTCCTAGCCCAGTACACGTGCTATTGGTAGGGCCCAATCTACCGCACGGGGTGCACTGGGGGCGTGTCGGACTCGAATGGTGACCAGCCATTAATACCGACTAAACTCCATTGGGCTCCGCCATCATTCCTCCCAGGAACTACCTCTCGGTATTACTTCTGGGGGGATGGCTGTACTAAATGTACTCATTCACTCTCACTCACGCGTTCATACATCCTGTATGAGGCTTACTTGGGTGCTCTCTCAATCGCACTTTGATTCATTCTCAAACACTCCCACATGAGGCTGACTTTTGTGCTCACCTTTTACGTTCCATGCGAGGCTGACTTGTGTGCTCACCTTACTCATTCCTTGCTAGGCTTACTTTTGTGCTCGCCCTACCCATACCATGTGAGGTTGACTTGGGTGCTCACCCTATCACCTGATTCACTCTCAATCGTGCCACTCTATTGTACCTTTGTCACTCCCTCTGGCATCCCATGTGGGACATTTTTCTTAGGCCCCACTTCTGACATACCATGCGAGGCTGACTTTTGTGCTCACCTTTTTCATTCCTTGCTAGGCTGACTTTTGTGCTAGCCTCTACCAACCTGTGAGGCTGACTTTTATGCTCACCCTTAACATGCAGTGTGAGACTGACTTGGATGCTCACCCTTTCACTCCTCTGCCACGCCATGAGGCATCGATAGCTTAGTTCCAACATACTACGCTACGACCCTCCCGTCTTGGCATGAGGCAGTCCACTTATACGCCTATACACTCACTCTTCTGTCTTGCTTCGGGGTGGCTGGGTTTACCCCTTACGCGGTTGCCATTCGCTCCGCCAACCTGCCTCGGCATGAACAGACCATTCACTCTCTTATTTTGCGCTTGGCCTTTTTCGCTCCAGCTAACCAATCACTAGTTAGCCGTGCTCGTCGTCTGTTGCTCGGTTCGCCAGATTACCTGTAGCCTACTGGCAATCTGGATGGTAGCAGCCGAGACTGCATTCCACTTCTCCACCGATTGACACATCCGCTGAATAAGGGTATCAGGGGTTGTGTCCCAGCCACAGACGTCAAGCATTGCTCTTTCGACGTCGAACCGATGACATACGAACAGTATGTGTTCGGCAGTTTCATCTACACCTGGGCAGTCTGGGCAGACTGGGACCTCCGCGTGCCCGAACCTGTGGAGGTACTGACGGAAACAGCCATGGCCTGACAGGAATTGTGTCAGGTGGAAGTGAACTTCCCCATGGGGTCTTCCCACCCAGCTCGATATGCTAGGTATCAGCCGGTGAGTCCACCTACCTTTCGAGGAGTTGTCCCACTCACGCTGCCATCTGGCGACCGAGGTCGCCCTGGTGCGCTCGCGGGCTCCCCTATTTCCACGTAGCTCAAAGCACTCCTCATCTTCCCGAATGACCAGCCCGACTGGCATCATGCTCGCTAACACACAGGATGCATCGTGTGATACCGTGCGGTAGGCAGATATCACTCTGAGGCACATCACGCGGTAGGTGCTCTCCAGTTTCTGTAGGTAACTGGTTACCCTCAGTGCTCTTGACCATGACGGGCCGCCGTACCTGAGGATAGATACGGCAACGCCTGCCAGTAACCTACGTCTACTGGCGCACACCTTTGAGCTGTTGGACATGATTCTCGATAGTGCCGCAACGGCAGTCGACGCTCTCTTGCACGTATAGTCGACATGGCTGCCGAAGGTCAGCTTGTCATCTATAATGACTCCGAGAGACTTCAGACTTCGCTGTGAAGTGATCACGACTTCTCCCACATGGATAACTGCATGTTGTGCCGACTTGCGGTTGTTGACGATAACTACCTCCGTCTTATGATGAGCGAGCTCCAGGCCTCTCGCGCTCATCCATTCCTCCACCGTGCTAATCGCGTGTTCTGCGGTTAGTTCTACCTCAGGAGTTGACTCCCCGTAGACCTCCAAGGTTACGTCGTCGGCAAAGCCGACGATCTTGACCCAAGGAGGGAACTTCAGTCTCAGAACCCCGTCATACATGAGGTTCCATAGCACCGGGCCTAGGATCGAGCCCTGCGGGACTCCGGCGGTAATCGGAACCCTTTTCTGACCGGCATTGGTCTCATATATCAGTACGCGGTTTTGGAAGTAACTTTCCAGGATCCGGTACAGATCCACCGGTAGGCTAAGCCGGTGTAACGAGAGCGCGATGGCATCCCAGCTTGCGCTGTTGAATGCGTTCTTCACGTCAAGTGTCACTAACGCACAGTATCGAATACCTCGCCTTTTTCGTTGGATCGCTATCTCGGCAGTATTTATCACTGAGTTGAGAGCGTCCACTGTGGACTTACCCCTCCGAAAGCCAAACTGGTTGCTTGACAGACCGTCCGTACCTTCCGCGTACGGGGTGAGCCTGTTGAGGATGATCCTCTCAAGCAGTTTGCCAGTCGTGTCTATCAGACAGATTGGTCTGTACGCCGATGGGTCGCCTGGCGGCTTCCCGGGCTTCGGCAACAGCACCAGTTTCTGCCTTTTCCATCTATCGGGGAAACGGCACTCGTCAAGGCATCTCTGCATAACTAGCCTGAACATGTTCGGGTTCGCTATGATCGCTGCCTTGAGAGCGTTGTTTGGAACTCCATCCGGCCCTGGAGCTTTGTTCATTGCTAGGGATTTAGCCACTGCGAGTAGTTCTTCATTCGTCACTGGAGCCACCATTTCGACCGTGCCCGCACTGTCTCGTAGTGCAGGTGGCCAGGGGCTTGTGGCTCGAGACGGGAAGAGTACTTCGATAATCGTTGCCAACCGGTCCGGAGACCGTTCTGGGGGTGAGGAGCCCCCTTTGGTCTTGGCCATCACAATCCGGTAGGCGTCACCCCACGGATTCGCGTTGGCACTCTCACACAGGTTGTCGGAACACGCTCTCTTGCTGCTCTTAATAGCCTTGTTAAGGGCCAAGGTTCTCTCTTGCATCCTCGGTGCGAGCTCTTTGCATCCTACGTCTAGCTCTGAGACAGGCTGACCGTAGAGCTGCAATCTCGGCACTCCACCAGTATACCGGGCATCTACCGTTTCTTGGCAGTGTTTTTCTCGGCATAGTGGCGTCGCACGCGCGTGATAGAACAGCTACCAGCGCATCCCTGCTTAGACTGTCGGTGTTGGCCTCCAGTCCCAGGGCCGCGGTGAAAGCTTCGCTGTCGAAGTGATTGGACTTCCACCCGCGTACCTGACAGGGATCTCCCGCCCTCGGATGCTGCACACCATAGTTAATCTTAAAGCGGATTGCTAAATGATCGCTATGGGTGTAGCCTTCGTCTACCCTCCATTCTATGCCTGGAGCCAGACTCGGGCTGGCAAAGGTCACATCAATCCACGCCTCCACTCCGTTTCTACGGAATGTACTAGCGGAGCCATCATTAGCTAGCACAGTATCGAGTTTCGCAAGCGCTTCCATTAGCGCTTGACCCCTGCTATTTGTACAGCGACTGCCCCACTCCACTGCCCAAGCGTTAAAGTCTCCCGCTATTACTACCGGTTTCCGGCCCACGAGGTCCGACGAGAGCCTGTCGATCATCTGGTAGAACTGTTCTATTGGCCACCTTGGTGGGGCGTAGCAGCTGCAATAGAACACACCATTGATCTTGGCAATCGCCACACCCTCGGCGGAGGGGTGTATTACCTCTTGAACCGGGAACCGTCCCGTTGTACAGATTGCCACCATTCCAGACCCGTCCGACACCCAATTGCCGTTGCCGGCAGGGATGATGTACGGGTCTGATAAGAGGGCGACATCTGTCCTCGACTCCGAGACCGACTGCCACAGCAGCTGTTGGGCTGCTGCACAATGGTTAAGATTTAGCTGTGTGACTTTCACGGCTTCTTCTTATTTAACTCACCGAAGGGACACGAAGGTCCGCCCATAGCATGTTTATGGGCTTGCTTCTTAGCGCTGCAGATAAGGCACTTATATGCCTTAGTGCACCCCCGCACTTTATGTCCCTCCTCGCCGCAGCGACGACATAGTTTACTCCTATCTATGCCTTTGCATTCGTATGCTTTGTGGCCGGATTCAAGGCACCGATAGCACCTATCCACTGAAGGCGGCTGGTTATGCTAATAGGGCATACCGACCAGCCGATCTTCAGCTTCCCTTTCTCGGTTACCTTTTTGACATCCGCCTTCAGTAGCCTGAGGTAGGCTACTTGGGTGCCAGAGGGTCCGTCTCTCAATCGCACAGAGGCCCGCTCGATTGTGACGTCGCAGTGCTCCTTGACGGCTGCGACGACGTCTTCTGCGGTCGTGAACTCGTCCAAGTGCTTGCACTGGAGAGTTGTTTCCGCACCTAGCGACCTGATTTGGGCGCCCTCACCAAGGACCTCTTGGGCCAAGGCCTTGTATACTGCACTTGATTGTGCGCCTCGCTTCAGCACCAGGAGCATCTCTCCCGTGTTGGTGCGTCTTACGCTACGCACATCCTGCCCAAGGGCCGAGAGGCTTTCGGCCGCCTTCATCGATTTAAGGACATCGGCGTATTTGTCCTCCGGTTTCGGTGCCGGCTTTTTCTTGGTGACCAGCGTCCAGGGGTTTGAGCCCCCCTGCCCCGGTCGTGCCGGGTTGCTGGTACCATCGCTTTCCACAGCGAGGTCACTCTCGCCCTCGCTTACCTCGCCCAGACGGCGTTTGACCTTGACGGTTGCACGCCGAGTGGTGTCGGTTTTGGCACCCTCGCCTGGCGACTTCCTAGGGCGCTTCGCATTCGATGCCGTCTTGCGATTGCCCTTTCCTTTTCCCTTCGAGGGGAACTCGGTCGCCGCTCCGATCGACGTGGCTGCTCCGTAGAAGGTAAAGGCCACTGTCTGTGAACCTCTATCGACCTTCTCTCTTTCCTCCCTATTGGAGGCCACTGTCTGGGTTTCTCTGTCGGGCCTCTCCCGACATTCCACCCTCTTAGCATAGGCCTGCTGTTCCTATCTTGCGACACGAACAGCTTTCCGGAGCTCCAGGAGGCTCAACTTCAACTCCTTGGCTATATTCTGCTTTGCGCTAGCGAAGTCGATTATAGAATCGAGTTGCTTCGCTACTTTGCGCATCGCAGATATTGGCCCCTCCGATGCATTGGTAGGGCTATTGCCTACCGCTGCCGGGGGGTCACTGGTGCTTTCGGATGCAGCACTCATCGCTCCACTACTCTCCCCACGGGGGGGAGACCTCGCCAAACCACCTCTAGCGAAGGGGTTTGGCACCTCCGTTTGTTTAGTATATTTATTTTTGCTCTCCATATCAAATCCCACGAGTCGCGCGAGAAATAAATGTCCGCCACGCCAGAGCTCCGCATTAGCGTGGTAAGGGACGCTTACTGTGGGGGTTGCCCAGGTACCCCACAGGCTCCGTTAACGATCGAGCATCTTTTTCACTCCCTCGATCACTCATCCCTCGGCACGGGTCGCTTCACGCCTTGGAATTGGGGTTATGCCCTACCTTGCTTTACGTGGTGATCTCGGCCCGGATCATCACAACCATCCTCCTTTACCAGGGTTTTGGACCTGTAGCTCTGGTTCTCAATAGTTCCATGTACGTATGTTATTACAGACATGCTACTATTGAGATCCGTCATTCGCTAGCGGAGTTCAGTGATCATCGTCTAGCAGTCAAGATAGGTGATTGTGTATCCGAAGAGTTCTTTGCTTCATCTGGTATTCCGCAAGGCAGCAATCTCGGTCCATTGATTTTTCTTCTGTATTTCAACGACGTTAACTTTTGTTTAGAAGGACCACGGTTGTCTTTCGCCGACGACCTCAAGTTATACCATAGAATCCGGAATACTGATGATGCAGCTTTCCTTCAACGCCAACTGGAAACCTTTGCGGAATGGTGCGAGATCAACCGAATGAGCCTAAACCCCAAGAAATGTACGGTCATTACGTTCTCGAGGAGAAAAACGCCAATTCGATTCGATTACTGTCTAGCTGAATCCACAATTGACAGAGCGAATTGCATCAAAGATCTCGGAGTTTTTCTCGATGAACAACTGACGTTTAAACAGCATATCAGCTATATTGCCGCAAAGGCATCACGCTGTTTGGGGTTCATAATGAGAATATCTAAGCACTTTTCAGATATTTACGATATATCGCCAACATTACTTAGACTTTACACTCTTCTCTATGCAAATTAATACTTTTAAATATATACTTGCTTGTCTCATTCACGAATTGCATTCTCTCTCTGACGCACTGTGTTTGATGGGTTTGAAAGTTCATGTGACCGTATCTCATTATTTTTCAATTGTACGTTAAAATAATGGACCTGAAAATTCTATTCTGCGCGAAAAAAAAATTTCCAAGACGAATTGAACTTTCCGGTTTTTAAATAACTAATGGAGGTCCATCAATTAAGCCAAAAAATATGAGATAATCTTAAACGACGCCGCCAAGGAAAGAAGAACGATAAGGTCGAAATAAAAAAGGATGGAAACACTAGAAAGTGCGTTGTATATTAATTGTCATTTTCAAATAATGGAATTTTTCAAAATATTTTACAACTTTCCGAAGCAATTTTCGTACAATTCGTTTTACTTATTCATTTTATTTAGATAATTTTTTAAAATTCATTAATTTATTCATTTCATGGGTTTTTTTTGTTTTGTTTATTTTATTCATTTTGAATACTTTTGAATACTTGGCCAATCATTTCATTTCAATCATTTATGTTATTTAGCATGCCTTTTGTTCATTTTGATCATTTGGGTTCATTTTATCAATTAATTCGCTTCCTTCTTTGGATTCATTCTGATCAGTTTATTCAATTCATGAGTTAATCATATCATGCATTTAAATTATTTTATGCACTTTTTTATTCTATGTATTATATTTATTTTCGCCTTTTATTGATGAAACTATTTGTACAGTCGAACGATATTAGTGATTTCAGAATTTTAGTCACGGTTTTTTAATATTTTAGTCATGAGTATTGTGATTTATGTTCAATATTTCAGGGACTTTATCATTATTTTCATAATTTGTGTTCACGTTGTCGTGATATTTTTGTCGCGAGTAGAAATTTATCTTTATTAATATTCATGATTTCAGTATTTTAGTCATGATTTTTGATATTTTTGTCACGAGTATGATTTATGTTCATGATTTCAGGATCTTAATCACAATTTCCGTAATTTCTGTTCACGTTATAGTGATATTTTCTTCCAGAGCTTAATTTCGAATTTGAACTCATGATATCAGCAGTTTTATCATGGTATTGGTAATTTTTCTTCGCCTTATCGCGATCTATTATTTTTTGGTTATCATCGGTTTTTTTACGCGGAGTAGCGTCACAATATGAACTGTCATAAAATTTCGACAGATTCGCGGTATCTTGTTCTGTGAACTATATTAAGAATATGATTTGATGTGCTCAGCGCGTTTTCTATCCAGGCATCACACTGAACTTTATCAAATGAATATCGATGTTAGAGGTCTTAACAGTTTTCTTATATCTACTGCTTGTACCTATTACTGGTCGGTAGCAGCTGGACATTTCATGAAAAAGTGCATTGATCAAAAATAATTCCACGAACAACACTCCAAATTTTGTAAAATAGTTCACGTGAAAATTTCATTATCATATTGCATGAAATTGAAAATAATTAGGGATATCTTCTAAATATCACAAGCACGCAAAATCAAATGTAAGTCATGTTTAAGGAATCACGGATCATGAATAATATTTCATGATTAGGTGAGCTATTTCACGAGCTATTTTATAATCCGACGTGACTATTGTTCTAGGAATCAAGAACCAGTTCACGAATACATGAATACTATTTTAGGATTTCGTGAACAATTTAAAGGGAATGAATGGTATGTCGTGGTTGTTATACTAAGTATCATGAACCAGCTCACGAGAAAAAATAATATTTCATGATTTTGTGAATTATTTCATGAGAACGGATATTAGATTATAACTATTATACTAGGATGCATGAATCAGCTCACGATGATCCTATCCCGCCTCGACAATTGAGTCGAAGCAAATGGCTTACTGTCAGATACACAATTTGGCTTTCGCAAAGGCAAAGGGACGAACGATTGTCTTGCGTTGCTCTCAACCGAAATTCAAATGGCCTATGCTAGTAAAGAGCAGATGGCATCAGTGTTCCTAGATATAAAGGGGGCTTTTGATTCAATTTCTATCAACATTCTTTCAGAGAAGCTGCACCAGCATGGTCTTTCAGCGACTTTAAAGAACTTTTTACTAAACTTGTTGTCGGAAAAGCACATGCATTTTTCGCATGGTGACTTATCGACATCACGATTTAGCTACATGGGCCTTCGCCAGGGCTCATGTCTAAGCCTCCTGTTATACAATTTCTACGTCAACGATATTGATGAATGTCTTGACAATTCCTGCACGTTAAGACAACTTGCAGACGATAGCGTGGTGTCTGTTACGGGACCCAAAGCTGTCGATCTACAAGGACCATTACAGAATACCTTGGACAATTTGTCTGCATGGCCTATTAAGCTGGGTATCGAATTCTCCACGGAGAATACTGAGCTAGTTGTATTTTCTTGGAAGCGTGAGCCAGCACAACTACAGCTTCTATTAATGGGTCAAACTATAGCTCAGGTCTTCACAGTAAAATATCTAGGGGTCTGGTTCGACTCTAAAGGTATTTGGGGATGCCATATTCGGTATCTGAAACAGAAATGCCAGCAAAGGATCAACTTTCTTCGTACAATAACCGGAACATGGTGGGGTGCCCACCCAGGAGACCTAATTAGGTTGTATCAAACAACGATACTGTCGGTAATGGAATACGGATGCTTCTGCTTTCGATCCGCCGCGAACATACATTTCATCAAACTCGAAAGAATTCATTATCGTTGTTTGCGTATCGGCTTAGGGTGCATGCAGTCGACCCATACGATGAGTCTCGAAGTCCTGTCGGGCGTTCTCCCGCTGAAAAATCGATTTTGAGAACTCTTATCGATTGCTCATTCGATGCGATATCTTGAACCCGTTGGTGATTGAAAACTTCGAAAGGCTTGTTGAGCTCGATTCTCCCACCCGTTTTATGTCCCTGTACTTTGACTACATGGCGCAAAATATTAATCCTTCTTCTTACAATCCCAACCGTGTGCATTTCATAAATACTTCTGAATCTACTGTTTTCTTCGACACATCCATGAAAAACGAGATTAATGGTATTCCGGACCACATACGCCCACAAGTGGTTCCAAATATTTTTTATAATAAATTCCGAGAAGTCGACTGTTCTAAGATGTTTTATACTGATGGATCAAACCTCGAAGGGTCCACTGGCTTCGGTATTTTTAATCAAAAGTTCACCGCTTCCTACAAACTCAGTGACCCCGCTTCAGTTTACGCCACAGAACTAGCTGCTATTCAGTATACCCTTGGAGTCATTGACACATTACCCGCAGACCATTACTTCATCGTCTCGGATAGTCTGAGTTCTATTGACGCTATTCGCTCGATGAAACATGAAAAGCATTCCTCGTATTTTTTGGGGAAAATACGGGAGCTACTGAGTGCTTTATCTGACAAATCTTTCCAGATTACCGTGGCGTGGGTCCCTTCTCATTGCTCCATTCCGGGCAATGAGAAGGCGGACTCCTTAGCTAAGGTGGGTGACATTGAAGGTGACGTTTTTGAAAGACCAATTTGCTTCCATGCTTCCACGAATTTTTCAGTATTACTCATCAGAGAACCCTCGAAAGTTGGCAAACCTCGTGGAGCAATGGGGTGCTAGGAAGGTGGCTACATTCGATAGTCCCTAAGGTATCGACGAAACCTTGGTTCAAGGGGATGGATGTGGGTCGTGACTTCATTCGTGTGATGTCCCGACTTATAGCGTACCGTTACACGCTGGATGCACATCTCCGACGTATTGGGCTCGTGGAGAGTGGTATCTGCGCTTGTGGCGACGGTTGTCACGATATAGAGCACATAGTCTGGGCGTTCACCGAGTACAGTTCCGCCAGGTCTCGGCTTATGGACACCCTCCGGGCCCGAGGAAGCCCACCCAACGTCCCGGTTCGAGATGTGTTGGCAAGCCGCGATGTCCTCTATATGTCCCTTATATACACCTTCATAAAAACCATCAATATCCAACTTTAACTGCCCCTTTTTCTTTATCATTCTCAGAAGCGCTCTCTTCCACCTGTACCATACACCCACGATGGTTTGATGCGACTCCAAGGCGACACAAAACAACCCTGTCGAATGAGCCAACAAACACGGGACCTAAAGCACGAACATCACATGCACAACTCGAAATGTAGCCGATCAACATCTGAGCCGCACTACGAAATCGTCTGGAGAAACCCCTGCCATCTTTAGAACGACCCGGCGTCCCAGTACATGATTCTTCCAAATATCTTCACGAAGCATTTAGCTCTTCTTGCATTTTCTAGTTTTAACTATTATATTATATGATCTCGTTGAAAATGTCCAACTCTACTACTACATAAAATAACTCTAATTAATGTCCCCGAATCTTTACAAAATTTAATCACGCCCTCTAATTATTTCTACTTTTAAGATAGTCGTAAAAATTTCCCCCCTTAGTTAAACATTATTTGCTCCAATAATCTCATTGCTAAAAATGTCAAACCATATTGCCATAAAAACTAAATGACCAATCTTACGAAAATTATATTACCCCCTTGTGTATATGTATAGCTATAAATGCGCCTTAGTTTAATTTCAAAAATCAATATGTAATCCCCTAGTTTTAAGTAATTTAAAATGTAAAACAAAGCAAAATTGGCACCTTTAAGCTAACGCAAACCTGCCTTATCAAATAAACGAATTAAAAAAAATCAGGTCACGAATACATCAACAATGTTTCATAATTTTGTCAACTAGTTCACGAGCACGAATGGTCAATCGTGATTATTGTATTAGGAATCATGAACCAGTGCACGAATACATGAATATTTTATAATTTTGTGAATTATTTCACGGGCACACACGGTCAGCCGTGACTTTTGCACTAGGATTCATGAACCAGTTCACGAATACATGAATAATATTTCATGATTTTGTGAACTGTTTCACGAGCACTGATATTTGATCGTAACTGATATATTAGGAATCATGAATTAGCTCTCCAGGATTGAATGGATTCATGAATAAAATTCCGAGATTCGTGAAATACTTGACGAGAAAATTTCCAAAATGTTTTGATTTCGTGAACTAATGTCCCTAAATCTATGAATAATATCATGAGTCGAGCTTTGGTTTTATGAATAGTGTTTATAAAGTTATGTACTAGGTAGGGAAAGTTATGAAAATTTAGAGCCATATTACTGAAGTGAGAGCAAGGATGTGAAATATACAAATAGGAAAAATAAAAGTGGCAGGGTCATTGGAAACAGGCTTAAAATCTTAGAGCTAATTTTTTGTCTTCTGCTGCCAGGAGTCGAGCTTAAGCAGCATAACTACGAACAAAATGTCTCCTGGTAAAGATAGACTTGTCCCTCTTTACTGTGAAAACCGACGTGATATTTTATTCTTGTGACTTATGTTCATGACATCAGCAGTATTATAACGATATTCATAATTCTTCTTCGCTTTATTGTGGTATGTTATTTTTGGATTACTATTGGATGTTTAACTCGGAGCAACATATCAATATGAACTGGACCATAAAAGTGTAACCAATTCGCGGTAACATGTTTTGGGAAATGTGCTGCTAAAGCGATTTGTAGCTCAATAGTTTATTTTGACAGCTCAATTCAGTTTTCATTTTCTGCTCGGACACCTCATTGAACATTATCACGGGAATAACGATGTTCGAAGTCATAATATATTTCTTACATTCACTGCTCGTAAATATGGCTGGTCACTACCAGCTAGACACAACCATATTGTATTTCATCATAAATATTTTCGAATAGTTCACTCAAAATTTTCAAAAGTTATATGAAAGTGAAAATAATTAGGGATATCTTCTAAATATTTTCAAGCACACAAGATAGATCGCGAATAATGTGCTATGAATCAAGAACCAGATCACGAATGCCTGTTAACTTATGATTTTGTGCACTATTCCACCAGGACATGGTGAGTCATGACTAATATACTAGGAATCACGAGTCTAAAAATAATATCTTGCGATTATGTGAACTATTCCACGAAAACAAATAGTGAATCGACGCTTATATATTAGGTATCATGAATATGTTCACGAGGCATGAGGAAAGTCATGAATATTATTCCACGTTGAGTGGAAGAGTTCAACTAAGTATATTCAGACTGTTTACTATGCCTTAGCGAAAAACAATTTTGGTAAAAGAAACTATTTTTTTCTCCATATTCAAACTGTTTAATTTTTGTGAACTAATGCATCATTCCGAAAACCAGATCATGATCAAGATGCATTAAATCATGAATTCGTTCACTGTCAGACTGTAAATGTTCCTTAATTTTAAAAAGAAAATAATCGACTAGACTTTTTGTTCATAAAGTTGTTAACTATTGCACTGTTTTTGTAATGTTAAAACCTAATTATTCCAAAATTCACTATTTTGGGAACCATTAGTTCCGTGTTGCATTTATGCCTCGAAGAAAACACCAATGAATTTGGTAAATACATCATTTCTCAATAGTTAGACATGAATCATTCCTATGAACGACATAATAAAATGTGCGACAAAGTCGTGTTTGTCGTGTTTGAGTTGAATGTACTGCGAGCCCGCATTTATCCTCAGAAAATTGTGGATAACTAAATGTCGAATAAATGAAAATGAATTTTTGTATGTGTGTCCCAAACGCCTTACCGATTGCCATAAAAATGTATACGTAGTAGACATTTGTTATCTGCCCACCAGATGGCACTTCGGAACAAATTGTGTTTTTCTCCTATTTCGTTGAAAGCCTCAGCAACGCGCGACTTGTATTAGCTAGTATTGAATAAAAAAGAAACAATACCGTTTTTAGCAAAGCTTCTTCATTCGACGAATATGTTATAACTTCATCAAATGAACACCTACATCAAACATTATTGCAGATTCGGAAAGAAGAAAAAATTTCACGAAAGATTCAATCAACATTAACTAAATATACTAGAATTTGATTATTTGACTTTTATTGAAATACGTTGAAAGTTCTAATTTGTCACGCGTTGTAACGTCACATTCCATTATCGGTCATAAAACAATCCTCTTCCAGTATATATATTCAGTTAATGTTGATTGAATCATTCGTTGAATTTTGTCTACTTTTTGAATCTGTAATAAGTTTTGACGTAGGCCTTCATTTGATAAAGTTATAACATATTTGTCGAATGAACATTCGTCAAATCGTTGTAACGTCACGAAAGAATGTGAGGAATACCACGAAGATCCAACCGAAAATATTTAAAATCGTGACCATCTTAGATTCCTATGAAACTTTACATATTTCACCGGCATGGAGGACTAAAAATTTTCCACAATCAGTAAGATTATTTTGACTAAGGGGTAATCTTTTAAAAGGGTGTAAACATTTCTACGTGCATTATTTTACAAATTTTTTTGTTCGATTATTGTATTTTATACAGCAAAACTTTCTAAGAGCGAGTTTCAGGGAATAAATATTTATGCATGAAAAAAAATATGCACTGAAAAAAATGTTGTGTCGTTTTTCACAAAAACAAAAATTTGTGTTAAAAATTTAAATTGCAAAAAAAAAACCTGTTTTAATCCACCTAGAGGTGCAATTGTGCCTTTCTCATTTCTCCAAACTATGATATAATAGCTGGTTCGTACAATATAACATTATGGAAATGTCTTTCATTCTTATTACACTTGGTAAGTATATATAAGAGCACCTTTTTGCATTCATCGCGGTATCGGTTTGAATCGGAGTTTTCTATGTGATCGCACTCCACAACCCGTAACTCCGGAGCCGGAAGTCGGATGGAGATGGAATTTAATATCAGTTTCCGGGGACGCAACACCTTTCATTTGAGACTAAGTTGATCAAATCGGTCTAGCCATTTTCGAGAAACCAATATAACCGTTATTCTGAATTTGGATGCTTCCGGATCCGTCGATGGTGGCCAGTGTGACCAAAGAGCCTTTGAATGACTGTTGGGGACCTAGATCTACAAATTCAACAGTTGTGTTTACATTTTGGAAAAAATTTCACCATTTTATATTCATCGCAGAATTCGTTAGAATCGGGATTTGCTGCGTGATCGTACTTATCACCCTGTAATTCAGGAACCAGAACTCGGATCCACACAAAATTCAACAGCAGCTGATGGACCTTTCATTTAAAATTAAGTTTGTCAAAATCGGTTCAGAAAATTCCGAGAAACCGATGTGGACAAATCAACAAATTTTGTTTTGTAACCATACTCTTCAACTCGTATTCCGGAACAAGATGTCGGTTGAAAATGAAATTCAATAGCAACCTATGGGAATATTATACCTTTAATTTGAATCTTAGTTTGTAAAAATCGGTTCAGCCATCTCCGAGAAACCGATGTGTACATTTTGTTAACAAATCCGCACATACACACACATACATACATACATACACACATACATACACACAGATATTTTGCGATCTCGGCAAACTGGGTCAAATGTTATATGAGACTCGGCCCTCCGGGCCTCGGTTAGAAAGTCGGTTTTTGGAGCAATTGCATAACCTTTCTATATAAGAAAGGCAAAAGAGTAATATTTAATTAGCTTAATAAGCATGAGTTCAATGTTACCTTCATGTGATTATAATTTGGAAAGGTTGGTGGAGTGGGTTTGAACATGTAGGGAATGGGGGGTTAGTAGAGTGGGAGTGGAGGTGGATGAAGGAAATGCGGACGTGAGGGTGGTCCAAGAGGAGGGGAGTGATGAAGGAGGGAGGTGTAAGGGCAAGGCGGCGGGAGGGGCGGTGACGCAATACTCAACTGCATATTTTGCCTTCCATTTGAGACTTGGTTTGAGAAAATCGGTTCAGTCATCACCGTTGAACCGATGTGACTTTAAGTGTGGAATATGCCCAGAATTCCGGACTTCCGGAATCGTCGATAGTGGACAATATATTCAAAGAATGTTTGATTGGCAATCAGTGATCTAGATCTGCGATTAGAAGTAATTTGGTGACCATTTCAATAGTTTTTAGCCTCTGAGGTATTACGATTGTACCGATTTATATGGGAAATTCCAGTGTATCCTTACTAACACCCCTGTAACTCCGGAAGCAAGAGTCAGAACCGAATGAAATTCAGCAGCTGTCAATGGCATTACTGTATCTTTCATTTGAAATAAGGTTTGTAAAAATCGGTAGAGAATTCGTTGTGGAATGGGTGTGATATTAGTTTAGGAACTTGGCGGGTTCCCCGGGGGCGTCATGAACCGTCATAGGTGGCCAATGTGGTCAAAGCTGCTTTGATTGATCTTTAGTGATCCAGACCCGCAAACTAGAGTAATGTTACATCAATTTCAATATGTTTTACATCATTTGAACATCATGGTGGTACCAGTTTATATGGGAATTTGCTGTGTGACCGCACTCTTCAACCCGTAACTCCGGAACCGGAAGTCGGATCAACTAATAATTCAATAGCAGCTTATGGGAGCGTTATACCTTTCAGATGAAACTAAGTTTGCGAAAATCGGTTCAGCCATCTCTGAGAAAATTGTGTGAGTTTAAATGACACACACACACACATACACACACACACACACACATATACACACACACATACATACACACACAGACATTTGCCGATCTCGACGAACTGAATGGAATGGTGTATGACACTCGGCCCTCCGGGCCTCGGTTAAAAAGTCGATTTTTACAGTGATTGCATAGCCTTTCTTTATATGAGAAAGGCAAAACATTTTTTTCTAATTTTTTATATTTTGTCAAGAAAAACCTAAAAAGAAAAGAAACATTTTGAATGTGATTGTATGATAGAGAACTTAACGGTAAAAAAGTTTTTCTAGCAATAATTTAATGTTATTAAATTTCATACTAATTGACATACAAAACTGTAATTTTATTACAGACTATAATTCTATGTATCATTTTAAATCGAAATGCAATTAACAAAAATTTTCCAAAATGCGATAGTTTTTGAGATATTTGGAATTTTGTTCCAACAAAAACAGTTAATTCGTGTGATTATGCATTTTCTAAAGTTATTCGCGTTACGCTATCATACAATGTCAAAAATCATATGTTTATCGTTTTAAAGAAGTAAAAGAAACTTTTTTAGTGTATTTGGATCATGGAGAAGCTTTCAATAAAAGTTTTCCTAACAACAACTTTTGACATATTTTTATAATTCATACTATTTGCAGTAAAAAAATACATTTTTTTAATATGATTCTAAACGCTATTTTAATTCAAAATGCTCATAACAAAAAATTTCTGAAATGTAGTAGTTCTCGAGATATTTTAAATTTTGTTTTAACAACACATTTCTTTTGTTTTATTACGACCTTTTCATTTACGTATTTCAAAAACTTCGTATTCTGAGGTTTTTTTTAATACCTATATTTTTATGGTTCCGCCGAAAGATATCGTTGAATTAGGGTTTGACGGTATTCGCATTTTCAGACTAGAGGAAAATGTGGGGAATAGCCGGCTTAGTCATAATACACTGAATACCCGCTTTCTATAACTACAGTAGAAATTCGGACAGTATTGAGTAGCTTAAATCAAACTAAGAGTTAGTATTTATTGTGCATAATATAAATGTGCAAACAAATGTTCGATGTTAGCAAACTTACCAAATTTTGTTGACAAGTGAAATTATCCGTCAAACTATATAAGTGTAATTTTACACATTCTAGTGATTTGTTTGTCGGAATGTAGACAAATATACGGATGCGCAGCACAATAGATGATTTGAATATCATCATAAGGAAAACATGATATGAAATACTATGAAAACTACCAATAATTATATTACTTAGGGTTTTGACGTCAAGTAACTCAGACAAAATCGAAGAATCGAAGACCACTTGAGCAAGATTCCACAACAGGTACTTGTGATAAAATGTGAGAAAATCGACTTTTCTGAAACTGTGTTCCGAGCTAAAAAGATATTTTTGCTAACCACGCTCCTATGATTGTTAGATGTTTAAAAAAAATCGTCTCATTCAATGTTCTAATTGAATTACAGCTATCTGCGTTATATCAGACAGTCAGTCGATATTCCGTTGAATATTTTGGAATGAGCAAATTTTTATTCACTTCCTCCGAGAAATCGAGCCGGCATCAGTGACCTTGTAGTAAATAAAACTATTTTTAATCTTCAATGTTCTAGACCACCAAATCAAAGTAATTTATTTCTATTCAAATAGGTTATGCAATTTATACTTACTCCTCATCCCATAATTATAATAAAAAATGCTTACTCGAACACACATGCCATATCTCGTCGAACTGAGTCGAATCGTACATCGTACTGAGTAATCCACACTTCGGATAGATGGTCAAAATGGTACCCGGGTTGAATTGGTTTTATTGAACGTAAAATTGTTTTCAATTTTTATAAAAAAAATCGTATTGTCATGAATTCGCATGCTTAACCCATAAAAAATCTTTTCTCAAAGTGCAATTGCGAAAAGTGTCGGGAAAGAATATCTTTACACGCCGTAAACTGGAACATATTAGAATACGCACAAGAAAATTGAATTTAGAGTCAATCTCAGGATTTCCTGAGTTGTTCAATAAACATCACCGCTTCCATTTTCGATCAATTTGAGTATTTTTTTATATTTCAGATTAGAAAACATTTTCGCTATAGTCGCAGGATCGCGAATTAGTTGTGCGCCACTTTTCAACATGTCAGCTAAGATATTAGTATACAGTACTAAACATATTCCGAGAAAAGCTCATTTGAATATGTCCTCATTTGGTTATATCGCCACGAAAACCGATCAAGAAGAGCTTTGCATCCGTACTAAGTACATTAGAGTTTCCGAAGATTTTCGCAGACAATGGCCTCCGGAAAATACAGATACAGAAAAAATTATAATGATGTCTTCTTTTAGCCTTTATATGGACGACAAATAACTTCCTAATACAGAACCTGTGCCTCAATATCTCAGGCGCAAATTGAAACCTTGCGATAGTATGGAAAACCTGAACCTTTGAAACTTTTTGGAACTAGTATGAGAAGATATTTTGGTAATTAGAAATAACAGTTTTCCATTTCACTCATCACTCCGATCATCCACGTGCTGCTATAGCTATAGATGTATCCACGTGCTATAGGTAGCAGCAAGGAAGCCGAGGTTGTCACATACACATGCACGTTGAGCCAGGCGCGCTAACAGTGGTGTAACTGCGTAGTAGCGCGCGCTTCCGCAAATAAAGAAATTCTCGATCAATAGATGTATTTGCAAGCGTTGAATGTATTTTATTCAACGCATAACAATGTAAAAATCGTATTCTGCATTTTTTGGTAAACTACATGATTACAAACAGCTATAATCCATAAATGAACTAGTAATATACTACGAAGGAATAGGACGGAATCATTATTGATACAACACTGGTTTTGGTGGGGTGGAAACCAAAGAATGCAGAGAAATGGGAGAGGCAATTTTGTTTTCGGGAGAGGAATCATAAAGGATTCGAAATTTTCGCGATTTTCTCTACTAAAACTACCGATAACTTTGGAAGTAATTGGAAATTTGAAATAGATTTTTCACCAATGCCTTCGGTAATTATCCTAGTTTATTGGATACCATTTATTTTTTATAATGTTGGTCTATTTACAAAGATATTGCGAGATTAAGGCAAAAATGTACCGATTTGCTGCCCTATGGGCGCGGAAATGCAGACTCCCACGTTAAGCGGGTGTTCTTTTCGATTAAAATTCAAGCCATGTCTTAAGCGTTACTGGAATAAACATTGTTTTCCCAGTTTATGCAGTCAGAGTATCTGTCCTGCCCTATGCATTTAAAACACAGTTCTAATCGCGTTTTAAAGTATACAACAAATAGAACGGTTGGATATACCAATTTAAATTTTAAAATAAATCTGTTTTAAATTATGAAACAAACCGCTGTACTGAAGATATAATTATGTCAGTCCTATTACCACATAATACACCTACATAACATTAAACGCTGCAGAATTGGTTTAATAATACAATGTTCACACTACAGAGTTATAACACGTTACAATAATTAGCAACAAGAAAAATATCACCAAGATAACATAAAACCCGTTTTAACTGGTAGTGCGAACGTTGTATAACAATGTAATTTATCAAATAAATTCATTTGTTCAACCACTAATCGATCAAGAAATACTTAACCTTAAGATTGTTTACTAAAGTTCGTTAGTACATTATTGAAAATTTAAATGGAAAATGAAATTTCATATTTCATGGAGAGTATATTTCCGTTGGCGGGCGTGGGCTTCCTCAGTACAGTTCTCAATATGGCTATTTTTACTAGATGGATCAACCAAATAATGCCAATCACCTAGTGAGATACTTGATTAATTGTAATAATAGATTACCGTTAAATGACCTTCAATAAATTATGTTTTAATGGGGAGGGTATATAGCAAATTGTAACATATGAAAACAGGCGAGTGAGCAAGAACGTGAGTCGATATGTGTGATAGATAAAATTCATTTGCACGCTCTTGAAAAAAGCTACATTTTTAATGTCACCGTGGTCGTGTCCTGTACACAACCCTTTAATTTTTTCCAAAATGTAAACACAACTGTTGAATTTGTAGATCTAGGTCACCAACAGTCATTCAAAGTCTCTTTGGCCACACTGGCCACCATCGACGGATCCGGAAGCATCCAAATTCAGAATAACGGTTATATTGGTTTCTCGAAAATGTCTAGACCGATTTGATCAACTTAGTCTCAAATGAAAGGTGTTGCGTCCCCGGAAACTGATATTAAATTCCATCTCCATCCGACTTCCAGCTCCGGAGTTACGGGTTGTGGTGTGCGATCACATAGAAAACTCCGATTCAAACCGATACCGCGATGAATGAATGAATGAATCACAGTTTGCCATACAAAGCTTAAGTATTCCTAATTGTAATTTAATTGAACGTTCTGAAACATTAACAATTCCAACGCTCTCGGTTGCACCTCCCATAATGTGAAGAAAATGGTTCTATGTAACTCGATTCCAGCCAAATGAAACAGCTAATAATTTAATCCTCTATATAGTAAGCAAATCCAGGTGCGACCCAAACTTAATTTTCTGTGTTAAGCTAGTACGCCAAGATCGTGAACAAGAACGACCGTTATCTTATGTATCTTTTAAGATCAGTGTTCCTACTACGCTCGAGGGACTCCTCACCTCAAAGGATTTCTGGCCTCCCGGAATTACTATCTCTCCTTTTTTAGATCGGAGTTTAAACAAACGTTTTCAAACCGCCCCGTTGGTGAAAAAGAATTTGCTACCAAGTCAACGTCTTTCCAATACCATGCGACAAATAACCAATGGATTACCAGCACGAACAATTCAATCGCCGATGACCCCTTTGCTACTCAATACCCCATTGCCCAATCAACTCTATCAGTACACCCTTCAAGCCCATCGCACACCAACATACCCACTTCAACTGCCACGAGAACGAGGAATTCGGACATCACTGGTTTGAACCAACAACTCGAATTTTATTACCAAAATGTTGGCGGTATGAATACGAGAATAACTGATTACTACTTAGCCTGCTCCGATGCATCATATGACATCTATGCCTTTACTGAAACCTGGTTGAATGGTAATACTTTATCACACCAAATATTTGGCCCGCTTTACACCGTTTTTCGGTCCGACCGAACTAGTTCTCACAGTAGCAGGAACCATGGAGGCGGAGTTCTTATTGCAACGCGTTCTCGCTTTAAATCACGCCAACTCTTTCCCCCTAATTGCTCATATGTAGAACAAATATGGGTCGCTCGAAATCTACGTTATTCATTTGCGTAATATATATTCCTCCGGATCATACCAGCGACGTAATATTGTTTAATGAACATCTTAGCTCTGTTACATGGATCGCTTCACAAATGAAAATTAGTGATAATATGGTAATACTTGGCGATTTCAACTTCCCAGGTATTAAGTGGGTCTCCTGTCCCGCTAAGTACCTCTTCCCTGACAACTCATTCTCCACCGTTAGTCACCTAGCAAAGAACTGTTGGACGGTTACAACACCGCAGGACTAGGACAAATTAACAACATCGTTAACAGTAACGGCCGTGTACTTGACCTATGCTTTGTTAGTTTAGACTTAATTAATGACTTCCATTTCTGAAGCACCGTCTACGCTTGTAAAGAAATGCCACCATCATCAACCTTTACAGCTTTCGATTCGCGATTGCTCGCCCATCGTCTTTCGAGATATATCTGAGTCTATCTATTATGATTACAAAAATGCAAATTTCCTCGCCATGAACCAATTCTTGAGTAGCATCATTTGGAGCAATGTTGTCGATGGAAGAGATGTCAACGAATCTGCAACCGTCATATCGAACGTTCTACTATACGCTATATACCAGTACGTACCAAAAAAGTTAAAAAAAACTCCCTGCTCCCCTCCCTGGACAAATAGAACACTGCAACGTTTAAAATCTGCCAAAAGATCTGCTTTGAAAAAATTCTCGAAATTTCGCACGCGCCCATTGAAAGTTCGTTACATTATTTCTAACGACAGATATAAACTTTAAACAAACGTCTCTCTCGTATCCACGAACAACGCACTCAAAATCACCTAAAGTCCAATCCAAAGGCCTTTTGGGATTATATAAATAATCAAAGGAAGGAGTCAGGTTTACCATCGGTCATGATCCGTGATGCAAAAGAAGCTTCATCCAACAAAGATATTTGCGATTTATTTCGTAAGCAATTCAGCAGTGTTTTTACATACGATAAACTGAACTCTTCAGAAATATCTACTGCTGTTCTAGGAGTTCCATCCATTGGTCAACATCCTCGTATCACTTCTGATGCATTTGTTACTGCATGTAGAAAGCTAAAAAAATCATGCAACGTCGGTCCTGATGGGATCCCAGCCATTTTTCTAAAACAATGTTCTGCTAGTCTCGCTACACCTTTATCGTGCCTTTTCAACGACTCTCTGCGATCAGGGATTTTTCCTGACTGCTGGAAGCGATCCTTTGTTTTCCCGGTTTTTAAAAAAGGATGTAAACGCGACGTGCGCAATTATCGCGGAATTGCAGCCTTGTGCGCTACATCCAAACTATTCGAGTCAATCGTCCTGGATTTTGTCACTCACAACTGCCGTAACATAATAGCTGAAGAACAACATAGATTTATTCCTAAGCGATCTACCAGTACAAACTTAGTTTCATACACATCATACATAACTCATGCACTCCAACAAAGACATCAAGTTGACGCGATTTATACAGACCTTACTGCAGCTTTCGACAAGATCAACCACCGTATAGCTGTTGCCAAACACGAACAGCTGGGTTTTAATGGACCTTTTCTTAGTTGGTTACGTTCATGCCTATTTGGCCGTCAAATGAGCGTTAAAATTGGAGATACTGTTTCCCTACCATTTGCTGCTACCTCCGGAGTTCCACAGGGCAGTCACCTGGGACCCATAATCTTCCTGTTATACATGAACGATGTCCACCTTTCACTAAAATGTGTCAAGCTTTCCTATGCCGATGACTTCAAGTTATTCACCATCGTAAAATGTCTTGATGATGCAAGACTTCTTCAATGCGATCTAGAAATCTTCTCTAATTGGTGCAGCAAAAATCAGATGGTCTTGAGTGCATCTAAGTGTTCCGTAATATCCTTTACTCGTAAGCATTCATTAATTATTTTCAATTATGAACTTTATGGCAATAATCTTCGGAGAGATACTTCTGTTAAAGATCTAGGTGTAATTCTTGACTCAAAGTTAACATTTAGAGACTATGTTTCATACGTAACATCAAAAGCTTCCAGAACACTTGGATTTATCTTTCGTACAGCCAAAAATTTCAGAAATGTGCACTGTTTAAAGTCACTCTATTGCTCTCTAGTACGCTCGATATTAGAATATGCATCAGTGGTCTGTGCACCATTCTCTCAAAACAGCATCAGCCGAATCGAGACCGTTCAACGCAAGTTCTTACGATTTGCCTTGCGCCATCTTCCCTGGAATGACCCGATAAATTTGCCCGCATATGAAGACAGATGTAAATTGATCGGTCTAGACCTGCTCAGTTGTCGTCGCAATGTCGCAAAGGCTTTGTTTGTCTCCGATATTATTCAAGGTAATATCGACTGCTCCACATTACTCCAACAGCTGAACTTCAACATCCATCGTCGTGTTTTGCGATCCCATACTTTTTTCCGCCTTCCTGTTGCTAGAACTAATTATGGTCATAACGAACCCATAGCCAGTATGAGTCGTATGTTTAATCAACTCTCTGATGCCTTCGACTTAATTTGTCCCGAGCCACCATAAAAAAAGTTTTTTGAAGTCATATCCACTGTTTAGTTGCTTTCGTTTATAAAATTTTTGTATTATGTTGTAAATAGTACTTAAGCAAGTTTCACTTTTCGAGTTTGTGTTAGACATAGTTAATAGGTACTGAACTTACTTGTATGTTCTATCATTGTATATTATTTATATTCTCTGTATTATATAGTAATTAGCTTTTTTGTCATTAGGGTTAGCATATTGCCTGTTGACAATGAAAAGATGACAAGGTTTTATGCCTACTGGAGAAGAGGCGAAAATGAGCTTCACTCCAGCGGGCTTTTCCCTGCTTCACAAATAAACAAATGCAAAAAGGTGCTCTTATATATACTTATCAAGTGTAATAAGAATGAAAGACATTTCCATAATGTTATATTGTACGAACTAGCTATTAAATCATAGTTTGGAGAAATGAAAAAGGCACAATTGCACCTCTAGGTGGATTAAAACAGGTTTTTCTTATTGATTTCATTTTTCATGCATGTTTTATGATATTACGTAAGAAGGGACAAACACTCCCTCCCCCTCAGATAAGAATTTGTAAGATATTTTGATACTCCTTCTCCCCTCATATGCCCTTACGTAATTAGTGTATGGCCCCTTATGACGTTCATAAAAAAATGTCACGTTTCCAGCCTTGCCACGTAGATCGTTGACCCGAATTTAGCAACTTGGAGTGGATATTTTTAAATGATTTCTTCCAGTCGCGTAGTGGATTCTCCCTCACTACTATACTGGAGCTACGCGTTCTTGCGATTTCATCCAGTCGCGCACGGAGCATTTTGGGTTTTGCCCTTACTGTGTTATGCGAATCTCTGACACAGTGGACCATTATTTTCTTCGCAAATCGTGGGAATCAAATGATCATGTCCCATTTAAACCTGATATGGCTCGCTAAATGCGTTAACATCCCAACTCGCTTGGTGTCCTCTAGTTGTTGTGCAATTTGTGTTGGAGATGAAATGTACAGTTCTCTAATCAACAATGGTTAGAATAGCACAAGTCAATCTCCAACATAAACGTACAGCATCTATGAATTTATCTCGACTCATGCAGGAAGGTAAAGCTTCCATAGCATTGGTTCAAGAACCGTATTTCCATAAAGGAAACTTCTATTTTGGAAAGTTACTTAACACTGCCTTCATTGCTTACAACAAGACAGGCATGACTAACCCACGTGAAATGCCTCGTGCTTGCATTCTTGCTAATAAGGCTATTGACGCGTGTCTCATATCGGAGCTCACAACTCGCGATATCTGTGTTGTCACAGTTACATTGACTGTCGGAAACGTAGACAAAAAATATATATATTGTTCAGCATACCTACCGCATAACGAATCATCTCCTTCTGATGATTTCAAAAGCGTTGTAGCATATTGTAGCAGAAATGGGCTTCCGCTCATTATCGGCAGTGATGCGAATGCTCATCACATCATTTGGGGCAGCTCAGACATCAATCTGAGAGGCTCTGAACTGATGGAGTACATAAGTAGTACAAATCTCCATATTCTGAATGTGGGAAACCGACCAACTTTTGCGAGGTCTGGGAGGGAGGAGGTGTTAGACATAACACTTTGCTCTGATAGAATTTTGCATGAACTGGGAAATTGGCAGGTTCCAAATGAAACTGAACCGTCTCTATCCGATTATAAATATATATTTTTCGATCATTTTGATGTCACCTTCAATGTGGTGACATATCGTAATCCTAAATCTACAAACTGGGACCTCTTTTTGGAAAACTTGGCGACTAAATTTCATGGATATTTTCCAACAATTAGTCAACTAGACGACTTAGATGACGTCGTGGATACGACAAACTCATTCATTTTAGCATCCTACGAAGAAGCTTGTCCACTTCGTACTGTTAAATCGACTAGGGGAACCCCTTGGTGGAGGGCTGAGCTTGAAAGAATGAAGAAAGTTATGAGAAGAGCTTGGAACCGGCGTCAGCGTGATGACTCCAGGGCTTTTAGGTCAGCTCGTAGTGCATATAAGAAATGTCTTAGATCTGCAGAACGGGCTGGCTGGCAAAGCCTATGCACTAATGTCTCTAGTCTGAACGAGGCTAGCAGATTAAATAAAATTCTCTCCAAATCGAAAGATTTTCAGATGAACTCCTTGAAAACCAGAGATGGTGTTTATGTGACGGACGAAAAAGATGTTCTTAATTGTCTCTTCGACACACACTTTCCAGGTTGTATCGATCCGGAGTTGATCAATGTTCACAGATCTCATTCTGGTGATTCGGACTCGTGGGCGTTAGCACGCACATTGGTTTCCACTGAATCGATCAAGTGGGCAGTTGACAGCTTTGCTCCATACAAATCACCCGGAAAAGATGGAATACTTCCCGTGCTACTGCAAAAGGGATTTGATATTCTTAAACATGTCTTGAAAAAGATTTTGCTTTTCAGTCTTGCTACCGGGTATATCCCGAAAGCATGGCGAGAAATAACTGTTAGATTTATTCCCAAAGGGGGGCGCTCAAGCTATGAAGAAGCCAAGAGTTTTAGGCCTATCAGCTTAAGTTCTTTTCTTCTGAAAGCTTTGGAACGGATAATCGATCATCACATCAGGAACGTTAGTTTAGTTGAATATCCACTGCACAAAATGCAACATGCATATCAGTGTGGGAAATCCACAATAACTCTGCTTCACGATGTTGTTTACAACATTGAGAAAGCCTTCTCGCTCAAGCAATCTAGCTTGGGTGTATTCCTAGATATTGAGGGTGCTTTTGACAATGTGTCCTTCCAGTCTATTCTGGAAGCGACGCGCGGTCATGGGATACCTGCATGTATCTCAGGTTGGATAAACGCAATGCTTAGTAACCGCATACTTTGCTCGTCACTGCGACAGGCTGAGATACGGAAGTTGAGTATTTGCGGTTGTCCTCAGGGCGGCGTTCTGTCACCTTTGTTATGGAACTTAGTAGCTGACGGCTTGTTGAAGAAACTCAATGAGCTTGGATTTCCGACCTACGGGTTTGCTGACGATTACCAAATACTAATTACTGGATTTTGCATCGGAACAATCTTTGACTTAATGCAACAGGCATTAAGCGCTGTCGAACAGTGGTGTCGACAAGTTAAACTATCAGTTAACCCAAGCAAAACTTCAATGGTTCTTTTCACGAAGAAGCGAATAACAACCGGGGTTCGTCCCTTGCAGTTCTTTGATTCTGAGCTACTGTGCGCAGATCAAGTCAAATACGTTGGAGTCATATTGGATTCCAAATTGAATTGGTCTGCTCACATTGAGTTCAGAGTCAAGAAAGCGTGCATGGCCTTCGGGCAGTGCAGACGAACTTTTGGAAAGACCTGGGGTCTCAAACCTAAATACATCTATTGGATTTACACGACAATTGTACGTCCAATACTGTCATACGGATGCCTTGTGTGGTGGCAGAGGGGAGAGGTGGTGACAGTCCAGTCAAAGCTAAACCATCTGCAAAGAATGGCGCTCATGGCGTTGACTGGTGCTTTCACCACGACTCCGACTGCTGCTCTTGAGGCACTTCTAAATATCAAACCATTACACATACACTTAAAACAAGAAGCACTATCATGTGCATACAGACTGCAGGTTACTGGGCTTTGGAACAGTAATCATGTTGATCTTGCTACCAGTCATACACGATTGTGGTCACAAATGGTTACATGGGGTGAAGATATTCTTGCTCCCAGCGATATTACACTCACTTGTAGTTTTCCTTACAGGACATTTCATGTGAAGATTCCCTCTCGAGAGGAGTGGTTGTCTGGCTTTATGGAAAGACAACAACAAACGCAAGTGGTTTGTTACACTGACGGTTCTCTGATGGAGGGACGTGCTGGTGCTGGTGTCTACTGTCGTGAAATGAGATTGGAACAATCTCACTCACTAGGTAGATACTGTACTGTATTCCAAGCAGAAATCTTTGCGATTATGTGCGGGGTGCAATCGGCCCTTCAACTGAGTTTGTCCGGCAGAGTTATAAACTTCTGCTCCGATAGTCAGGCTGCAATCAAGGCTCTTAGCTCAGACAAATCCCGGTCCAAGCTAGTGATCGCGTGCCGAACCCAAATCGAAGAACTAAGCATTGTCAACACTATCTACCTTGTCTGGGTGCCCGGACATTGCGGTATTACTGGAAATGAATGGGCTGACGAATTGGCCAGGGCAGGTTCAGCGATTGACTTCGTTGGTCCTGAGCCCGCGCTGCCAATTTCGACAAGTTGGATAAGGGAAAAAATACGGTCCTGGGCTTCGTCCGAGCACCGAAATTATTGGAGAAATCTACAAACGTGTCGCCAAACAAAGGCGTTTCTAGAACAACCATGCCCAGTGGTTTCGAAAAATCTCTTACATTTTTCGAAGCTCCACTGCGGCATGCTGACCAGGGCTTTAACCGGCCACTGCAAACTCAATTATCACATGGCAACTATTCAGCGCGCTGAGTCTTTTTCATGTGATCTTTGTGAATCCGACTACGGAACCTCATATCATCTGATATGCAACTGTCCAGCGGTAGCGCAATTGCGATTTCGAGTCTTCAGCCGTCCTTATATAGACGAAACCATGTTTGGTCGACTGAAACTCAGAGACATACTAAAGTTTCTTATCCAATGTGGTAAAGAGCTTTAGGCTTATTCGCAGGCAAGTTAAACTACTTGTGAGTTTAACTTACCTGTTGTTTATTTTTGTTTTGTGTTGTTGTTTTTCCCACCCTTCCAATTCTACTTCCCCACACCTCCTTGTCCTTTCCTTCCGTTCAGGAAATGATGAAAACACACGGCAAGGCACAAATCCCCGACTATGTCCGGGGAACGTGCCATTTGAGCCAATATATTCTGAAGATATTTTGATACTCCTTCTCCCCTCATATGCCCTTACGTAATTAGTGTATGGCCCCTTATGACGTTCATAAAAAAATGTCACGTTTCCAGCCTTGCCACGTAGATCGTTGACCCGAATTTAGCTACTTGGAGTGGATATTTTTAAATGATTTCTTCCAGTCGCGTAGTGGATTCTCCCTCACTACTATACTGGAGCTACGCGTTCTTGCGATTTCATCAGGTAGAAAAGTAGATTCTTTCACCACTGTTCGAATGTGTTCATATTTTCGGGGTATGGCTCAGTGCTAGGAAATTTCAAAATCAATTACCTATTTCTGCTTGTATTTACCGAAACCAACATTCAGATTCACCGCCTCCCTCATTTATTAACTTTCAAATTGACCGAAATTTGATGCAGAATCGAATGCTTGAATGCAGAGGAAATATAAATTCCTACACCAACCAAAGCATTCATTTGTTATTATGTGGACGGTTTGAAGGTAGAAGTTGGCATCCTATACATTTTCGAGCATAAGTGAACTGCGTAATCTATATCTGGCGCACTTTTGCTCAATAATCCCTCTCAGAGCATAGAAACAAAATTCAGTTTGCTTCTGAAACCGAACATGTTCGAACCTGAATACGCTGCGTCGGGAGAACGAATGACGAGGTAAACAAACCAAAAATTTCATTCATCGCAGAAATGGTGAGAACATAATTAAATATCACTTTATAATACCAAAATATTTGGAAAATATTGCACAATATAATCAGCTCGATTATAACTGTCATATTCATTGAAATATATGGTTACTTTCGAATTTCGAATATACGTACCAATGGGTTCAGCAGATACTTTAGGACTAGCCGATAGATAACACTGGTTCTTAGATAAATGAAAGTAAATATCTTGACTTTTTTGACGAGAATTCATCGCTTTTATTTTATTCTTATTCTGACGTCTGGGTGCTGGTTGTAAATGATATAAATAAATCAAACAAGGCTTCCAAATTGTGTAGTAGCTATCCAGGAAACCAGTCATGTTGGGTTAGAAGCTACTGCACGAGTTTGGAGTTTTCGCTTATGGCCAGCGTTTTGGCTCAAATACTCCTCTGTGCGTCGGCTCTTCTGGTTTGCTATGTGAAAAATTGATGTGTTTTCCTGCTATGTATATCGCTATGTATGCTAGGGATCGCCATAATGACGAACATATGCTGAAAGAAGTATTGCGTAGTACAATTCCATGGTATCACGGAATGAGCACCTTTGAATACATTTTAAGAAGGAGATCAGTTTAGGTTTCACGAATTGAATCCACTACACGTCGAACAACTTTATTAAAAAATCGGCATCTGTAAAACATCGGAATATGATAGAATGGACTTTTCCCTTTCATTTGAAAGCAAAATTAAAATATTCTGTCAGGGGTCTAGAACAACTTTTTATTTTAAAGTTTTTTGATTGAAAACTTAAGTTTTTTAACGAAATTAATTCGAAATTCTTGTTACTAATTGTTTATTTGTTTATTTGTGGAGCAGGGAAAAGCCCGGTACTATAGACATTCAAAAAATACTAAAAGTGAGAATCTGATGAACAATCCCATTGTCTACAACTTCGTAGAATGCTCTAAATCGATATAAAATCACCAGAGAAAGTTATTAAAATTTTATCAGTTTTTAGGTGTGCGCGGGGCCTATGGATTAAGAAGTCGATTAATAAGGACAGATAAATTTCAATGTATACAAAGTCTCATTCTCAGCAGGAAAAATATATTTTCAGATTTCTCCGAGTCTTGGGCAAAAATGACACTTTATGAACAAGGAGGTGTTGATCAACTTTATTCAAAAACCTTTACTTTTTCAAGATGCTGATTAATGTAGTAACGGATTTTTTCATGCCTTTTTCCTTTGTTTTCTCGCTCTTTTTTTACAATGGAGAAGACCTTTACGTCCTAGCCCAGTACACGTGTTATTGGTAGGGTCCAATCTACCACACAGGGTGCACTGGGGGCGTGTCGGGCTCGAATGGTGACCAGCCATTAATACCGACTAAACTCCATTGGGCTCCGCCATCATTCCTCCCAGGAACTACCTCTCGGTATTACTTCTGGGGGGATGGCTGTACTAAATGTACTCATTCACTCTCACTCACGCGTTCATACGTCCTGTATGAGGCTTACTTGGGTGCTCTCTCAATCCCACTTTTATTCACTCTCAAACACTCCCACATGAGGCTGACTTTTGTGCTCACCTTTTTCGTTCCTTGCGAGGCTGACTTGTGTGCTCACCTTACTCATTCCTTGCTAGGCTTACTTTTGTGCTCGCCCCACCCATACCATGTGAGGCTGACATGGGTGCTCACCCTATCACCTGATTCACTTTCAATCGTGCCACTCTATTGTACCTTTGTCACTCCCCCTGGCATCCCATGTGGGACATTTTTCTTAGGCCCCACTTCTGACATACCATGCGAGGCTGACTTGTGTGCTCACCTTTTTCATTCCTTGCTAGGCTGACTTTTGTGCTAGCCTCTACCATACCATGTGAGGCTGACTTTTGTGCTCACCCTTAACATGCCGTGTGAGACTGACTTGGATGCTCACCCTTTCACTCCTCTGCCACGCCATGAGGTATCGATAGCTAAGTTCCAACATACTACGCTACGACCCTCCGGTCTTGGCATGAGGCAGTCCACTTATACGCCTATACACTCACTCTTCTGTCTTGCTTCGGGGTGGCTGGGTTTACCCCTTACGCGGTTGCCAGTCGCTGCGCCAAACTTGCCTCGGCATGAACAGACCATTCACTCCCTTTTTTTTCGCTTGGCCTTTTTCGCTCCAGCTAACCAATCACTAGTTAGCCGTGCCCGCCGTCTGTTGCTCGGTTCGCCAGATTACCTGTAGCCTACTGTCAATCTGGATGGTAGCAGCCGAGACTGCGTTCCACTTCTCCACCGATTGACACATCCGCTGAATAAGGGTATCAGGGGTTGTGTCCCAGCCACAGACGTCAAGCATTGCTCTTCTTTCGACGTCGAACCGATGACATACGAACAGTATGTGTTCGGCAGTTTCGTCTAAACCTGGGCAGTCCGGGCAGACTGGGACCTCCGCGTGCCCGAACCTGTGGAGGTACTGACGGAAACAGCCATGGCCTGACAGGAATTGTGTCGGGTGGAAGTGAACTTCCCCATGGGGTCTTCCCACCCAGCTCGATATGCTAGGTATCAGCCGGTGGGTCCACCTACCTTTCGAAGAGTTGTCCCACTCACGCTGCCATCTGGCGACCGAGGTCACCCTAGTGCGCTCGCGGGCTCCCCTATTTCCACGTAGCTCAAAGCACTCCTCATCTTCCCGAATGACCAGCCCGACTGGCATCATGCTCGCTATCATGCAGGATGCATCGTGTGATACCGTGCGGTGGGCAGATATCACTCTGAGGCACATCACGCGGTAGGTGCTCTCCAGTTTCTGTAGGTAACTGGTTACCCTCAGTGCTCTTGACCATGACGGGCCGCCGTACCTGAGGATAGATACGGCAACGCCTGCCAGTAACCTACGTCTACTGGCGCACACCTTTGAGCTGTTGGACATCATTCTCGATAGAGCCGCAACAGCAGTCGACGCTCTCTTGCGTGTATAGTCGACATGGCTGCCGAAGGTCAGCTTGGCGTCTATAATGACTCCGAGAGACTTCAGACTTCGCTGTGAAGTGATCGCGACTTCTCCCACATGGATAACTGCATGTTGCGCCGACTTGCGGTTGTTGACGATAACTACCTCCGTCTTATGATGAGCGAGCTCCAGGCCTCTCGCGCTCATCCATTCCTCCACCGTGCTGATCGCGTGTTCTGCGGTTAGTTCTACCTCAGGAACTCCCCGTAGACCTCCAAGGTTACGTCGTCAGCAAAGCCGACTATCTTGACTCCAGGAGGGAACTTCAGTCTCAGAACCCCGTCATACATGAGGTTCCATAGCACCGGGCCTAGGATCGAGCCCTGCGGGACTCCGGCGGTAATCGGAACCCTTTTCTGACCGGCATCGGTCTCGTATAGCAGCACCCGGTTCTGGAAGTAACTTTCCAGGATCCGGTACAGACCCACCGGTAGGCTAAGCCGGTGTAACGAGAGCGCGAGGGCATCCCAGCTTGCGCTGCTGAATGCGTTCTTCACGTCAAGTGTCACTAACGCACAGTATCGAATACCTCGCCTTTTTTGTTGGATCGCTATCTCGGCAGTATTTATCACTGAGTTGAGAGCGTCCACCGTGGACTTACCCTTCCGAAAGCCAAACTGGTTGCTTGACAGACCGTTCGTACCTTCCGCGTACGGGGTGAGCCTGTTGAGAATGATCCTCTCAAGCAGTTTGCCGGTCGTGTCGATCAGACAGATTGGTCTGTACGCCGATGGGTCGCCTGGCGGCTTCCCGGGCTTCGGCAACAGCACCAATTTCTGCCTTTTCCATCTATCGGGGAAACGGCACTCGTCAAGGCATCTCTGCATAGCTAGCCTGAACATGTTCGGGTTCGCTATGATCGCTGCCTTGAGAGCGTTGTTTGGAACTCCATCCGGCCCTGGAGCTTTGTTCATTGCTAGGGATTTAGCCACTGCGAGTAGTTCTTCATTCGTCACTGGAGCCACCATTTCGGCCGTGCCCGCACTGTCTCGTAGTGCAGGTGGCCAGGGGCTTGTGGCTCGAGACGAGAAGAGTACTTCGATAATCGTTGCCAACCGGTCCGGAGACCGTTCTGGGGGTGAGGAGCCCCCTTTGGTCTTGGCCATCACAATCTAGTAGGCGTCACCCCACGGATTCGCGTTGGCACTCTCACACAGGTTGTCGGAACACGCTCTCTTGCTGCTTTTAATGGCCTTGTTAAGGGCCAATTTCGCAGCTCGAAACACTTCACGGTGGTTCTCTCTTGCATCCTCGGTGCGAGCTCTTTGCATCCTAGGTCTAGCTCTGAGGCAGGCTGACCGTAGAGCTGCAATCTCGGCACTCCACCAGTATATCGGGCATCTACCGTTTCTTGGCAGTGTTTTTCTCGGCATAGTGGCGTCGCACGCGCGTGATAGAACAGCTACCAGCGCATCCCCGCTTAGACTGTCGGTGTTGGCCTCCAGTCCCAGGGCCGCGGTGAAAGCTTCGCTGTCGAAGTGATTGGACTTCCACCCGCGTACCCGACAGGGATCTCCCGCCCTCGGATGCTGCACACCATAGTTGATCTTGAAGCGGATTGCTAAATGATCGCTATGGGTGTAGCCTTCGTCTACCCTCCATTCCATTGGCATGAGGCAGTCCACTTATACGCCTATACACTCACTCTTCTGTCTTGCTTCGGGGTGGCTGGGTTTACCCCTTACGCGGTTGCCAGTCGCTGCGCCAAACTTGCCTCGGCATGAACAGACCATTCACTCCCTTTTTTTTCGCTTGGCCTTTTTCGCTCCAGCTAACCAATCACTAGTTAGCCGTGCCCGCCGTCTGTTGCTCGGTTCGCCAGATTACCTGTAGCCTACTGTCAATCTGGATGGTAGCAGCCGAGACTGCGTTCCACTTCTCCACCGATTGACACATCCGCTGAATAAGGGTATCAGGGGTTGTGTCCCAGCCACAGACGTCAAGCATTGCTCTTCTTTCGACGTCGAACCGATGACATACGAACAGTATGTGTTCGGCAGTTTCGTCTAAACCTGGGCAGTCCGGGCAGACTGGGACCTCCGCGTGCCCGAACCTGTGGAGGTACTGACGGAAACAGCCATGGCCTGACAGGAATTGTGTCGGGTGGAAGTGAACTTCCCCATGGGGTCTTCCCACCCAGCTCGATATGCTAGGTATCAGCCGGTGGGTCCACCTACCTTTCGAAGAGTTGTCCCACTCACGCTGCCATCTGGCGACCGAGGTCACCCTAGTGCGCTCGCGGGCTCCCCTATTTCCACGTAGCTCAAAGCACTCCTCATCTTCCCGAATGACCAGCCCGACTGGCATCATGCTCGCTATCATGCAGGATGCATCGTGTGATACCGTGCGGTGGGCAGATATCACTCTGAGGCACATCACGCGGTAGGTGCTCTCCAGTTTCTGTAGGTAACTGGTTACCCTCAGTGCTCTTGACCATGACGGGCCGCCGTACCTGAGGATAGATACGGCAACGCCTGCCAGTAACCTACGTCTACTGGCGCACACCTTTGAGCTGTTGGACATCATTCTCGATAGAGCCGCAACAGCAGTCGACGCTCTCTTGCGTGTATAGTCGACATGGCTGCCGAAGGTCAGCTTGGCGTCTATAATGACTCCGAGAGACTTCAGACTTCGCTGTGAAGTGATCGCGACTTCTCCCACATGGATAACTGCATGTTGCGCCGACTTGCGGTTGTTGACGATAACTACCTCCGTCTTATGATGAGCGAGCTCCAGGCCTCTCGCGCTCATCCATTCCTCCACCGTGCTGATCGCGTGTTCTGCGGTTAGTTCTACCTCAGGAACTCCCCGTAGACCTCCAAGGTTACGTCGTCAGCAAAGCCGACGATCTTGACTCCAGGAGGGAACTTCAGTCTCAGAACCCCGTCATACATGAGGTTCCATAGCACCGGGCCTAGGATCGAGCCCTGCGGGACTCCGGCGGTAATCGGAACCCTTTTCTGACCGGCATCGGTCTCGTATAGCAGCACCCGGTTCTGGAAGTAACTTTCCAGGATCCGGTACAGACCCACCGGTAGGCTAAGCCGGTGTAACGAGAGCGCGAGGGCATCCCAGCTTGCGCTGCTGAATGCGTTCTTCACGTCAAGTGTCACTAACGCACAGTATCGAATACCTCGCCTTTTTTGTTGGATCGCTATCTCGGCAGTATTTATCACTGAGTTGAGAGCGTCCACCGTGGACTTACCCTTCCGAAAGCCAAACTGGTTGCTTGACAGACCGTTCGTACCTTCCGCGTACGGGGTGAGCCTGTTGAGAATGATCCTCTCAAGCAGTTTGCCGGTCGTGTCGATCAGACAGATTGGTCTGTACGCCGATGGGTCGCCTGGCGGCTTCCCGGGCTTCGGCAACAGCACCAATTTCTGCCTTTTCCATCTATCGGGGAAACGGCACTCGTCAAGGCATCTCTGCATAGCTAGCCTGAACATGTTCGGGTTCGCTATGATCGCTGCCTTGAGAGCGTTGTTTGGAACTCCATCCGGCCCTGGAGCTTTGTTCATTGCTAGGGATTTAGCCACTGCGAGTAGTTCTTCATTCGTCACTGGAGCCACCATTTCGGCCGTGCCCGCACTGTCTCGTAGTGCAGGTGGCCAGGGGCTTGTGGCTCGAGACGAGAAGAGTACTTCGATAATCGTTGCCAACCGGTCCGGAGACCGTTCTGGGGGTGAGGAGCCCCCTTTGGTCTTGGCCATCACAATCTAGTAGGCGTCACCCCACGGATTCGCGTTGGCACTCTCACACAGGTTGTCGGAACACGCTCTCTTGCTGCTTTTAATGGCCTTGTTAAGGGCCAATTTCGCAGCTCGAAACACTTCACGGTGGTTCTCTCTTGCATCCTCGGTGCGAGCTCTTTGCATCCTAGGTCTAGCTCTGAGGCAGGCTGACCGTAGAGCTGCAATCTCGGCACTCCACCAGTATATCGGGCATCTACCGTTTCTTGGCAGTGTTTTTCTCGGCATAGTGGCGTCGCACGCGCGTGATAGAACAGCTACCAGCGCATCCCCGCTTAGACTGTCGGTGTTGGCCTCCAGTCCCAGGGCCGCGGTGAAAGCTTCGCTGTCGAAGTGATTGGACTTCCACCCGCGTACCCGACAGGGATCTCCCGCCCTCGGATGCTGCACACCATAGTTGATCTTGAAGCGGATTGCTAAATGATCGCTATGGGTGTAGCCTTCGTCTACCCTCCATTCCATGCCTGGAGCCAGACTCGGGCTGGCAAATGTTTCGTCAATACACGCCTCCACTCCGTTTCTACGGAATGTACTAGCGGAGCCATTATTAGCTAGCACAGTATCGAGTTTCGCAAGCGCCTCCATTAGCGCTTGACCCCTGCTATTTGTACAGCGGCTGCCCCACTCCACTGCCCAAGCGTTAAAGTCTCCCGCTATGACTACCGGTTTCCGGCCCACTAGGTCCGACGAGAGCCTGTCGATCATCTGGTTAACTGTTCTATTGGCTACCTTGGTGGGGCGTAGCAGCTGCAATATAACACACCATTGATCTTGGCAATCGCCACACCCTCGGCGGAGGGGTGTATTACCTCTTGAACCGGGAATCGTCCCGTTGTACAGATTGCCACCATTCCAGACCCGTCCGACACCCAATTGCCGTTGCCGGCAGGGATGCGGTACGGGTCTGATAAGAGGGCGACATCTGTTCTCGACTCCGAGACCGACTGCCACAGCAGCTGTTGGGCTGCTGCACAATGGTTAAGATTTAGCTGTGTGACGTTCACGGCTTCTTCTTATTTAACTCACCGAAGGGACACGAAGGTCCGCCCATAGCATGTTTATGGGCTTGCTTCTTAGCGGTGCAGATAAGGCACTTGTGTGCCTTAGTGCAACCCCGCTCTTTATGTCCCTCCTCGCCGCAGCGACGACATAGTTTGCTCCTATCTATGCCCTTGCACTCGTAGGCTTTGTGGCCGGACTCAAGGCACCGATAGCACCTATCCACTGAAGGCGGCTGGTTATGCTAATAGGGCATACCGACCAGCCGATCTTCAGCTTCCCTTTCTCGGTTACCTTTTTGGCATCCGCCTTCAGTAGCCTGAGGTAGGCTACTTGGGTGCCAGAGGGTCCATCTCTAAATCGGACAGAGGCCCGCTCGATTGTGACGTCGCATTGTTCCTTAACGGCTGCGATGACATCTTTTGCGGTCGTGAACTCGTCCAGATGCTTGCACTGGAGAGTCATTTCCGCCCCTAGCGACCTGACTTGGGCGCCTTCACCAAGGACCTCTTGGGCCAAGGCCTTGTATACCGCACTAGATTGTGCGCCACGCTTCAGCACCAGAAGCATTTCTCCCGTGTTGGTGCGTCTCACGCTACGCACATCTTGCTCAAGGGCCGAAAGACTTTCGGCCGCCTTCATCGACTTTAGGACATCGGCGTATTTGTCCTTGTCGGGTTTTAAACCACAAGGCCTCGCCTCTGTCCTTGGCCTTCTTTGCGGGCCGCGGTACCTCCGGTGTCGGTGCCGGCTTCTTCTTGGTAACCAGCGTCCAGGGGTTAACGCCCCCCTGCCCCGGTTGGGCCGGGTTGCTGGTACCAACGCTCTGCTCAGCGAGGTCACTCTCGCCCTCGCTTACCTCAGGCAGACGGCGTTTGGCCTTAACGGTTGCACGCCGTGTGGTGTCGGTTTTTGCACCCTCGCCTGGCGACTTCCTAGGGCGCTTCGCGTTCGACGTCTTGCGATTGCCCTTGCCCTTGCCTTTTCCCTTCGAGGGGAACTCGGCCGCCGCATCGAGCGACGTGGCTGCTCCATAGAAGGTGAAGGCCACTGTCTGAGTGCCCGTATCGACCTTCTCTTTTCCCTCCCTCTAGGAGGCCACTGTCTGGGTTTCCCTGTCGGACTTCTCCCGACATTCCACCCTCTTGGCATAAGCCTGCTGTTTCTGTCTTGCGACACGAACAGTTTTTCGGAGTTCCAGGAGACTCTGTTTTAACTCCTTGCTTATATTTTGCTTTGCGCTAGTGTACTCGATTATTGAATCGAGCTGCTCCACCACTTTGCGCATCGCCGATAATGGCCCGTCCGGTGCGTTGGTAGGGCTATTTCCTACCGCTGCTGGGGGGTCACTGGTGCTTTCAGATGCAGCACTCATCGCTCCACTACTCTCCCCACGGGGGGGGAGACCTCGCCAAACCACCTCTAGCGAAGGGGTTTGGCACCTCCGACTGTTTATTTTTATTTTTTGTTGACTCCATGTTTAATCCCACGAGTAGCGCGAGAATAGATGTCCGCCACGCCAGAGCTTCGCATTAACGTGGTAAGGGACGCTTACTGTGGGGGTTGCCCAGGTACCCCACAGGCTCCGTTAACGATCGAGCATCTTTTTCACCCCCTCGATCACTCATCCCTCGGCACGGGTCGCTTCACGCCTTGGAATTGGGGTTATGCCCTACCTTGCTTTACGTGGTGACCTCGGCCCAGATCATCACAACCATCCTCCTTTACCAGGGCTTTGGACCTGTAGCTCTGGTTCTCAATAGTTCCATGTACGTATATTATCACAGACATGCCACTATTGAGATCCGTCATTCGCTAGCGGAGTTTCTCGTTTGTTTTCTCGCTCTAAGGGATAGCTAATGTAAACTAGAATGACCCTTCTTCCTGATCCTATCCTGCCTGGTAAAATACAATTGGCTTAAATTAAGAGCTTTATATTTGATTGAACTAAAGTATACAGTTCAAGTAATTGTAATAAACGACAGATTTTATTGCAATTTTGGGTTGAGAATCCTGTTTGTCTTTATCAACAATAAAAGAAAGATGATTGAAAAAGAAAAAAAAGCTCTTCGAGTTTTCCCAGACAACCATTTTACACTTATATCACAATCTATAATCGCATTGTGTGTACATTAATGCGTGAACATTAAATCGCACAAGGTGCTTCAAATGCGCCATATCCGTGTAAAAGTTGTAACCGTCGTTACAAGTCCTCAAGATTTTTATGTGCATTTTTTTTTATTTTTTAAACTGTTGTGTTTCTTAATGTTAATGTTAGTAGGGTTAGTATTAAAATAAATAAATAAATAAAATATAAAATGTAAATAGTAGGGACAAAACACAGATAATTGTATATAGAAACATTGGGCTGGAAAGGGTCGAAAGTGTTATACGGAGAGATAATACACCCCTGAAGGGGGTGGTGATAGGTTACGCCTAGAAGGAAGGTGGAAATTGTGGGTGGCGGTAGTAAGGGAAGAGGAAATCGAAGGAACCCGCCATTGGTCATTAGTACAACGGCGTTTGTGTGCATAAGAAGTGAGTGGAAAATATTTCTAAATTGTGAGACTGGACTTAACCGACATCTTGGAGATCCAGAATTCATTCAGGTAAATGGCTCCGTCGAACCTAACCTGGTACTGTATGTCTCACTTTCGCTATATGTCCCATTCAGGACCTTTTTTGTAACCGATTGAATTCCTCACTGCACACGTTTCGGCCTAGGCAGAGGAATCTGCCGAAGTCTAACTGTCAAGGAGTTAGCCTACAGGTGCCACAGAGCCCTGTGAACCCTCGGGCAGTGTGCCCTAAGCGTAAAGGAGGGCCCTTCTCGGTGAAGCCAATACGGTATCGTCCGTGGCCATCGATCGACCCAAGAAGGAAGACGCCGTACAGTTCCCTTCCCGCCACGCTACCCATCCGCCATCACAATCCGCTGGCGTCATCGCGAGCCATGGGTATTGGAACGCCATAGCAGTGCCACCAGCCCCAACAGCGAACCCAACGAACGGCGAGCATCGTCCGGAATCTTCAGCGAGCGCTCGCCAGCATCGAACACCACGTGCAACGTACAAGCACCGGTACGTACCGCAACGGAATGTTACCCATATTGAACCCGTACAATAGCCCAATAAACCACACCACACACACCCACACCTAGTTTGCTCATTTTGTCTTAAACAAATTTCCCTATTTCATTTTAAATTAGGTTTTCCTTTTGAATCGTGAAACATCCTAGAAAGACAATAGTTTTGTGCACTACCTTGTTCCGCGAAGCCCCTCCGATTACCCAGTAGCAAGCCGACCCGGAGATCACAGTATCCACGGTCTCTTGCTCTGTGAGCTTGTTCGGGAGTATCTGTCGCAGAAGAGATATTACTTGGCGACCAACGTAAATTCGTGAAAGGTAATCGGAGGTCCGATTAGTGTAAAAATTTAAGGATTTTTAACAGGGCGGTAGGAGAGTACACATTCAGATCCTCTGATTGTGTAACAATCCAATCGCAGCATAGCACAAAGAAGACAAGGAAAATTGCCAGACATTGGTCTAGGATCGTGTTCGGAAAGTGCGAATAAAGAGATTAGCACAAGCAACAGTAAAAATTTGATTTGATAACCGGATTCTGAAACTACAAACTTGGCGCACCAACACTAAATACTTACACTAATACAATTCTAAAAGGTCCTGAATGAACCAAAAACTATACTATACAATAACAAATATACAAAAGATAGCACGAACGATCAAATTGATCTTACAATTAATTAATTTTCTTAAATTGTACTATATTATTTTTAATTTATTATTTATCCTACTACTTTCTTAATTCAAATTTAACTCATTTTAATTTGTAAAATAAAAACTTTATTGATTTTCCGTTAAATTAAACACGATGAACTCTGAATTTTCGCTCCATTATCGCTCCCTGAATGTAAATCACCTTCTGGACGATGAATTGGAGCACGAACTTGCCATACGAAATGCAGATTTTGCTAGTGGTGAATCTAGAGATATTAAAAGAAGAAAGTTACGCAGAACAATGAAAATCGTGCGAGAAACTAACAATTTTGTAACACGAGAAATAGAAGATGAAAAGTGTGAGGAAGAGTTCCATCTGATTGATGAGAAACTCGTTAAGATTCGGTATGCTTTAGAAAATAGAAAAGCTAGGAAGTCAGAGATGACACAGTTGCAAACACGATTGGTTCATTTGTATTTTCGGTTGCTACGGTTGAGGAAGAAATTTGATACCATGGGCTTGGAAGAAACAGCCATGATGTTGTTGAATGAATACTTCTCATGGTTTTCTACTGACCCAGATGCGGCAAGGGAGACAGAAGCAAGAATTCTGAATGAAATGAGTAAATTAAGCGTCCTAGAACCTGAGATAGAGAATACCGATTCTGATGATGAAGGGGAAGTTTTTATATTTTGGGGAATAGGAAATTAACAAAAACTATGAGTTCTACTCCAGCAACTTTGGGAAGGAAATGAAAAAGCTCAGAGGATCTTTTCCAGAGATTGATCGTGCATATTGATAAGATTGTTGCGTCTAAGCTGAATGGCTTGGACAATAGAGTGGAAGCCAATGTGCAGGCAGCAAATTCGAGAGGAAAGCAAATGAAAAGTAAGACTGAGGAAGGCAAGAAGAATAATGAAAAGAAGAAGATGATAAGGGAAATTAAGAGCAGAACTCAACCAAAAAAGCAGAGAATGAAGTTTAGCAAGGACGATTCAGGTTCATCCTCGGAAGGTAGCATTAGTAAAGTAGAAAGCGATTTAGACAAAGTGTGTAGGGACTCTAGTGAAAGCGCGAGAGAGAGAGTCAGGAGGAAAATGATGAGAGAAGAACGCGGCGTGAGCGAAACCCAAGGCCGGTATCGGATTGGAAATTGCGCTACGACGGTAAAGATGATGGTAGGAACCTGAATAAATTTATAGCAGAGGTGGAATTCATGGCAGAAGCTGAAAACTTGGGCAAGCGCGCCTTGTTTAGCGAAGCAATACACTTGTTCTCCGGAGATGCCAAATCTTGGTATATTGAGGGGAAAAAGAACAAGGAATTTGGAAACTGGAGGGAATTGGTGACAGAATTGAAGCTAGAATACCAACCCCCCGATATGGATTACCATTATGAACAACAAGCAGCACAGCGAAGGCAAAGACGATTAGAAAAGTTTCAAGATTTCTACAACGCTATCAAAGACATTTTTGATCAGATGGCAGTTCCGCCAACGGAGCAGAGAAAGTTCGACATAGTATTTCGGAATCTGAGGTCAGACTACAAGAACTCGTTATTGGTCAAAGGAGTGCGATCGTTACGGATGTTGAAGGTTTGGGGAAGAAAGCTAGATTCGGCGAATTGGTTCTTGTACAAAAAGGACACGGAACAAAACGCTAGAACGAGCCAGGTCCACGAAATAGTCGGCAACTCATCTAATAGAGGGCCGAGAAACTCTGGTGGGAACTGGAGAGATCGCGACTCAGGAAGAAGTGGTGATTGGCGGAACTCGAAACAAGAAGGACCTGGTGGAAATAGAAAAGAGTGTTGGGGTCCAAAGAAGGATTCGCCCCAACAAAATAAAACAAATAAACCCTCCCACACAAGATCCGCAACAAGGAAGCAGCAAGGGAACTCTGGAGAGCCGAATAGCAGCACACAGAATTCCGGACAGGTCGGTTTGCTTCAATTGTCGCGGAAAATATCATCATTTTAGCTCATGCTTGAAGGAAAGGGAAGTCTTTTGTACAAATTGTGGTTTTCATGATTATACGAAGGAAAAGTGTCCCTTTTGCGCAAAAAACTGCAAAATGTCGTCGTAGGAGGTCGTCGGCATGTTTATAAAAAGCCTTCAACCAAATTCGTTCCGGCTAAAGCAGAAGTGGGGGAGTTAATTTTGCGAGTAGATGGAGATAATCGGCCATATGCCAAGGTAGACGTGATGGGAGTAAAGGTGTTAGGCTTGCTCGATTGTGGTGCACAAATGTCGGTTTTAGGGATAGGTAGTGGAAAGCTGTTGCGCGACCTAAAGCTAAAGTTGCAACCCACCAAGTTGAAGCTAACGACCGCAGGGGGAACCGCCTTGGAAGCCAAGGGATTCGTTAATGTGCCAATCACGTTCAACGGCCAAACCAAGATTGTTACCGCTATTGTTGCCCCTGCCCTGAGTCGTCGGTTGATATTAGGAATGAATTTTTGGAAACTTTTTAGCATTGAACCGTCAGTTAGCTTGGAGATAGCATCGTTTGAGGAAATGGAAGAAGAGGTTGATGATGAAGAGACAATATTAACAGCAGAACAGAAGGCTGAATTAGAAAAGGTCAAAAAGGAGTTTAAGGTATTTCGTGAGGGTGAAAACTGGATGTAACACCACTAATAACCCACAAGATTGAGTTCATGGAAGATTTTAAGAATGCAGATCCAGTTCGTCTTAATCCGTATCCATGGTCACCGGAAGTCCAGAAGAGCGTGAATGAGGAATTGGATAAATGGATTGAATCAGGGGTCGTTGAAAGGTCGAATAGCGACTGGGCTCTTCTGATAGTTCCAGTAATGAAAAAGGGAGTTGCAGAGGACGGGGAAGATTGCCTAAAGGTTAGGATGTGTATAGATGCCAGAAAATTGAATCTAAGGACACGGAGAGATGCCTACCCTCTTCCACATCAGGACCGAATACTAGGGAGATTAGGGGCTTCAAAGTACTTATCAACCATAGACTTGTCGAAGGCTTTTTGGCAAGTTCCTTTGGATCCCGAGTCCCGAAAGTATACGGCCTTCAGAGTGTTCGGAAGAGGGCTGTTCCAGTTCACCAGATTACCGTTTGGATTGGTGAATAGCCCAGCCACTTTGTCTAGGCTTATGGACCAGGTCCTTGGGTATGGTGAACTGGAACCAAACGTGTTTGTTTACCTTGACGACATTGTCATTGTAAGCAACACGTTTGAGGAGCACCTTCGAAGTCTGAAAGAAGTAGCTAGACGATTACGTGCTGCCAATCTGTCGATAAATTTGGAGAAATCTAAGTTTGGTGTGCCAGAGCTACCATACTTGGGTTTCGTGCTGTCGAAGACAGGATTAAGGCCAAACCCTGATCGGATTGAGGCCATAGTAAATTTTGAACGTCCTACGTCGGTCAGGTCGTTAAGGCGCTTTTTAGGGATGGTGAACTACTATCGGCGTTTTATAGAAGGATTTAGCGAAGTGACGGCCCCCTTAACGAATTTGCTAAAGAGAAAGCCAAAAGTTGTACGGTGGGACGAAGAAGCCGAGCAAGCTTTTTCCACCCTCAAAGAAAAATTAATAACAGCGCCGATACTAGCTTGTCCAGACTTCGAGAAGCCCTTCACGATCCAGACCGACGCAAGTGACAGGGCAATAGCGGGTGTTTTGACCCAGAAAACTGATGGCAAGGAGCACGTAATTGCCTATTTTTCACGTAAGCTAACCATGTCACAAAGAGCATGGAAAGCTGCGGAAAAAGAAGGTGTGGCAGCTTTGGAAGCCATCGAGAAATTTCGACCATATGTAGAAGGAAGTCGGTTCACATTGATCACCGATTCCTCTGCATTATCATTTATTATGAACTTCAAATGGAAACCGTCATCCAAGCTGAGTCGTTGGAGCATGTTGCTGCAACAACACGACATGATTATAAAGCACCGCAAGGGGTCCGAAAACGTGGTTCCGGATGCCCTATCCCGCGCGGTAGAAACAATGGAGTTGGCACGAAACGATTGGTATTCCAAGACCTACCAGAAGGTTCTGGAAACCCCTGAAGATTTCGCCGATTTCAAAATCGAGAATGACAAATTATACAAATTTGTAGCCTCGCCCACGGATGTAATGGATTATCGCTATGAATGGAAGTTATGCTTGCCAGACGATCTACGGGAAGAAGCTTTAAAACAAGAACATGATCAATCCTTACATCCTGGATATGAGAAAACCATTCACAAGCTAAAAATTCGCTACTATTGGCCGAAAATGGCTATACAAACAAAGCGTTACGTACAGTCGTGCAGTACATGCAAGCAGTGCAAACCGTCAACGTTGGCAACCGCTCCGGAGATGGGGAACCAGAGGCTTAGTAGTAAACCCTTCCAGATCTTGGCAATGGACTTTATTCAGAGCCTTCCTCGCAGCAATCAGGAAAGTGTCATTTGATGTTCATGATGGACCTGTTCTCTAAATGGACACTCCTGGTACCAATGAGGAGGATTGAGAGTAAAGAAGTATGCCGAATTGTGGAGGATTACTGGCTGAGGCGCTTTGGAACTCCGGAAATCATCATCACGGATAATGCCACAACATTTGTAGGAAAGGAATTCCAGGCTCTTCTAAAACGCCGTGGAATCCAACATTGGCCGAATTCACGCCACCACAGTCAGTCTAATCCTGTGGAGCGAGCTAATAGGACCATCAACGCCTGTTTGAGAACCTATATGCAGCAGGATCAACGATTGTGGGACATAAAAATTGCAGAAGTCGAGGAAATGCTTAACACGACCATTCATTCATCCACTGGCCTTTCGCCGTACAGGATTCTCTATGGTCATGAGAAGGTCACAAAAGGTGACGAACATAGGCTAGATAGAGATGGGACAGACGTTACAGCGGAAGAAAGGGATGGTAGACGTAGCGAGATCAATGAGAAGGTGTTTCAGATCGTTGAACAGAACCTGAGGAAAAGTAATGACAAAAGTAGCAGGATGTATAATTTAAGACACAAACGTTTTTGTTCGACTTACCAGATAGGGCAAAAGGTCTACAAGCGAAACTTTAAGCAGTCATCAGCGGTGGATAAGTACAACGCCAAATATGGGCTTGTGTACACACCGTGCGTTATCGTAGCTAGACGCGGGACCAGTTCATACGAGGTCGCGGATGAAGCGGGAAGGAATCTTGGTGTTTTCTCTGCTGCAGACCTTCGCCCTGGTGATGATCCTAAAACATAAAAAGGTGTTAGAATGAAAATTTTTAAGACTGACTAGTGTTTACAACTGCAACATGTGATGCATTATGGCAGCAATTATAGCAACGTAGTAAAGACTGTAGTCATCGTGAACCATAGGCCGGATGAATAATCTCACTCTGAGAGTGTTCCTCTCGCGAAAAGTGCTTACTTCTCCTCTCGCTAGAAACCTCTCTGAGAGTTTGCACTATTACGGCAACGGATAAAATCCTCTGAGTGGAGTCACTCACTAATGGGGAATGAACCTAGGAGAAAATATATCAAAATTAGTACCATGAAATAGTGACGTCACACAGATAGAATTTTTAGGTAGAAGGATAGAGAGAACAGGAGGTTCTTTTGTATAGGCGCCATACAAAAGAACGGTGCTAACACGTGAATCATGATACCATTTACACGTTTTAACACATATAGAATTTTAGAAATCCGTATCAGCTCAACATGCAAGATTACCTACCATAGCAATAGAATGTACCCGTATCTAATCAGATTTAGCTTGTTCTCATTATTGTTCCTATATCAGTCAGGACGGCCGCCTGATGGAATAATGCTGGAAATAATCATAAAATCAGCTTAACGATTAACGATACAGTAATATTTACTTACCTATCTCACAGATTCACCACAGTTAGAATCATTGTCCATATCGTGTAACTATTTGTTTTTATACGATGAAACTGTTTAATTAATTGTATTTGCATTTTGTTTCACCATCTGTACGAATAACAGATAGTCGCGTTCGCGTGCGAAGCTCAACTAATCATCCTTTCTCGTTTCATTGCTGATATCGCTCGAAGATGAAATGGATTAACGGATGAAGTAGATTGATCGTTTTCGCCGCAATTGTGCTCGTGCTATCTACATGTATACATACAGGATAAAATCACACGTGTTGTATTATGGCACATTTCCTAGGGAATTCTGACCTATTTCAAATCAGTTTTATATTGTTCCGTGTCGTTTAAATAACTTTCATTTTATATTGGCATTTGTCTTTCAATTTCATTAGTTTATTTTGTGAAGTGTTTAGGTTACAATAAATAATTCATCATAGATTAATTATTTATTTTACCGGGCGGGAGGATAGTGTAACCGTCGTTACAAGTCCTCAAGATTTTTATGCGCATTTTTTTTTATTTTTTAAACTGTTGTGTTTCTTAATGTTAATGTTAGTAGGGTTAGTATTAAAATAAATAAATAAATAAAATATAAAATGTAAATAGTAGGGACAAAACACAGATAATTGTATATAGAAACATTGGGCTGGAAAGGGTCGAAAGTGTTATACGGAGAGATAATACACCCCTGAAGGGGGTGGTGATAGGTTACGCCTAGAAGGAAGGTGGAAATTGTGGGTGGCGGTAGTAAGGGAAGAGGAAATCGAAGGAACCCGCCATTGGTCAAAACAAAAAAAAAGGAAATTTTACTTTTTTTTTGTTTTGACGTTTCTCATCGTGACCGTGTTGGTGGTTCATTGTGTGCGTGCTATGAGCGAAATTTTTGGGAGCTTTTATAGGGTTGCCAACTTTTTACCTACACTTTCGTTATGTTTTGTGTGGCCGAAATATTTCGGCGGGAGAAACATAATGTAAAGTGGGAGTAGGGTAATGTTTATGTTATTTCAGTGTGCGTGTGTGTATTCATATGGTCGGACAAGTTCCGGCGTTGCATACGCAGCTGAAATAATTGATTAAGTTTTTGGGAAATATTATGGCAGATTTCTCACTGGCCGATGCATTTCGGCGTTAGAGTTACTGCTAGGGGTACGGATATGGGGTTAATGCGTTTTGTCTTTCGGAGATTTGTGACCAAGAGATATATTGGGGTTTTCTCGGAAGACAAAACTGTGCGGTAAATTCGATGGAAGGATACCTTTCCATTGAATTGGAGTAGTCCTGAAGTCTAATGAGCCTGTTCTTGTTGTTAATCGATTCATTATGAATTACTTGCGTTTTGTCCAATTGAGAGTGTTGACCAATAAGTATATTGGGGTTCTCTCAAAAGGCGAAACAGTGCGGTGATTTCAATGTACCTTTCCATTAGATTGGAGTAGTCCCGAAGTTGAATGAACCTGTGTGTGTTATTGAGATTTAGTGTTTGTGTTGTATGGGGATAAGCTTGATCTAGAATTGAGAAATTTTAGATGCAATGCTATTATGGGAATGTCTATGTGATTGAGTGTTTGATGTTGGAACCGCCAACAAGGAAACGAATGGAATATCAAACTCATTCAGTAAATTCGTACCACCGGAACCGAATATTTTGTAAATATTTCTATATAGTAATCTTAAGTTGCTATAAGGTGATTGCTTGTAATGTGTAAGTCTTCAATTTTTTTTCTTGTTGTTCTGTACAGTTTACCGTTACGAAAATTTGGTTTTACTCCTTCAACCAAATTTTCGTAAAATAAGCTGGGGTGTTATGTAGCGATCACGTGTATCAGATTTTAAAATAGCTTCCTATTCAGTAACTCCCGTGCCCTGCTGTAAAGATAGGTTGTTCACTTCTTCCATCTCCTATGATGAAGAATGAATACCGGGCGGCTAGAATAAATGTTCTGCTTGCGTGCAAGCCAAACGACGTTTCTCTCCATGTCGTTTTCTCTTTGCTATAGCGCGGACGTTGAACTTACAGGCGATACGAGGTGCCGACTTATTTGTCATGTTCTTGTTTCCCCAACTGTTGGACCCGAAGATCACTAAAATTTGGGTGGATGAAATGGTTAGATGCAAATACCAAAGGAGAAACGAGAGGTGGTTCGATCCCGAACAGTTCCAAATGAGTTCGCAATGTAATTTCCGGTTTCAAAGCCTCAAAACTCGTTTAATCTGAGGATTCACAGTTTCCCTGTTCAATCATTTCAATTTGTTCAGTGGAAGAAGACAGAGTGTGCTTGTAGTATCGTGATTTCGTTCCGAGGTTTGTCTTAACGACATGAGAGCTCAGTAGATTAGGCTAATTAAAAAATATCACTTTCATTCTAATAGGGCTAGCGCAGTTAGGAGAAAAGTTGAATGTGCGGAGACTTTGCGGGCAAGTGCGAGAAAAAGAAAAGGTAAAAAAAGGTTAATAAATAGGCCTTTAAACGACAAGCTCAAACCGTCTGCCAGCCGTGCGACGGCTTTTAATTGCAGACTTTGCGCCTGGCGAAGCTACTACCGCACCGCCAGCAAAGATCATCCCACCTCCTGCCACCACACTCTGCATCCACGTTTGCTGAGGAATTGCGTCCGTTGCAGTAAAAACCCGCACAAAGAAGCGTCGCCACGTGCGTAATGCGGCATCACATCACGCCGTCAGCCGGACTCGTAGATCCGTAATTTGTTGCTGGTACGCTGTCCGGAGGTCCGACACTACCAGCAGTTACCATCAATCCCTCCTAGGACCTCAACAACATCGTCGGCGCTAGAAAGCGCGAAACCGCCGCGTCAGTACCGAACGGCCCTCGTCGTATTTGGAGCAAGCAGCGCAGCACCAGCAGTCGTCGAAGCTTGATGGTGTGAGTGCGCATCGAAAGCCGCAGCGTGAGATGGTCAGCGAATAGACAGACTGTGAGTAAACGTCTAAATTCCCTGCGCAGGGTAAGCAAAAGCTTGAGCAAAGGCAGATATTATAGCTAGTAAAAAATTTCCACCCGCACATTCTAGGGCCCTGAACCGATATTAGAAATGTAGGATTAGCAAAATAAGTGTAGTTTTGGAATAAATGTAAAATTAGATTGTGTGTCCCCTAAGCGAATGTTTAAGTGATTTGAAGTGATATTTCGATAGTTGTCTCGTTGAAGGGTCTCATGTTTCGCGTTCGTTCCTTTTAGTTTTTTTTGTTGTTTACTCCGGGTAGGACTGCTCGGGAAAACAGTCCCCACTCTGGTTTTAGAAGCTGGCTTATTGTTTGGTTGTTTTTTTGGGACTCTGCCAGTGATGAGAACCACGAGTTGGTGCAAATTTTCGGTTAATTAGTTGCGGACCCTTTGTGTATTGTTTGGTGTCGTTCCGCGAGACGGAGTACCCTTCGGCTTTTGCGTCTGCCGTTTCGTTTCCCCCAAACTTTAAATAAAACTAACCCGCCCTGGGGTTGGGTTTCTTGTCGGGCAACCTTGAACGTGACAAGCGGTCCTCATAAGAGGTGGCGCTTAAATCGCTTGTTCAGTGATCCGGGAAACGCTATAGCAGACAGATACGTAGGTACGTTTGGCACGCGCTACAGTGTCTCATATCGGAGCTCACAATTCGCGATATCTGTGTTGTCACAGTTACACTGACTGTCGGAAACGTAGACAAAAAATATATATATGATGATTTCAAAAGCGTTGTATCATATTGTAGCAGAAATGGGCTTCCGTTCATTATCGGCAGTGATGCGAATGCTCATCACATAATTTGGGGCAGCTCAGACATCAATTTGAGAGGCTCTGAACTGATGGAGTACATAAGTAGTACAAATCTCCATATTCTGAATGTGGGAAACCGGCCAACTTTTGCGAGGTCTGGAAGGGAGGAGGTGTTAGACATAACACTTTGCTCTGATAGAATTTTGCATGAACTGGGAAATTGGCAGGTTCCAAATGAAACTGAACCGTCTCTATCCGATCATAAATATATATTTTTCGATCATGTTGATGTCACCTTCAATGTGGTGACATATCGTAATCATAAATTTACAAACTGGGACCTCTTTTTGGAAAACTTGGCGACTAAATTTCATGAATATTTTCCAACAATTAGTCAACTAGACGACTTAGATGACGTCGTGGATACGACAAACTCATTCATATTAGCATCCTACGAAGAAGCTTGTCCACTTCGTACTGTTAAATCGACTAGGGGAACCCCTTGGTGGAGGGCTGAGCTTGAAAGAATAAAGATAGTTATGAGAAGAGCTTGGAACCGGCGTCAGCGTGATGACTCCAGGGCTTTCAGGTCAGCTCGTAGTGCATATAAGAAATGTCTTAGATCTGCAGAACATCTGGTTAACAAAAAAATGGTAAAAATAGAACTTACCGTGATGGGGATTCATCGTTGCAGCGTTGGGTGAAAGCTGCCGACACCGTGCAAATCAGCAACACATGTGACCATATTGTCACACACGCTGAGACAGTCACAATAGTCGATAAAATAAAATCACTCAGGCAGGCAATTGGTGAGGGAACAAACAAAACTGGCTCATTCAATGAGTTTCAACGTCGCAAATGCTTAGTGTGGAAGTTTACCGTGACTTAACTTTTTGTCGGTTCCGACAGCATGAAGTAACAAGTTACTTTACGCTTGTTCGGACATGCCGTAGACTCAGGTGATTCGCATTTCTAATGCCAAAAGACCCTGACCACTACGGTAGCAGACAAAGGGTTAAGTCGCCGGTGAGCTCTAAGCTTGCATATATGATCCTTCCACGCTTTTCTAAACTTTCTCCTTTCAACACCTTGCTCTCCCTTGAGTACTATGGCTCTAAATATTGAAAAATATACTTCACCTTCCAGTTCCTTGCTAATTAAATGCCGAAAAAACTGTTGACAAATTAACTCAATAGGTCGTTAACAAAAATGGTTAACAAAAAAATGGTAAAAAAAAAAATCTGCAGAACGGGCTGGCTGGCAAAGCCTATGCACTAATGTCTCTAGTCTGAACGAGGCTAGCAGTTTAAATAAAATTCTCTCCAAATCGAATGATTTTCAGATGAACTCCTTAAGAACCAGAGATGGTGTTTATGTGACGGACGAAAAAGATGTTCTTAATTGTCTCTTCGACACACACTTTCCAGGTTGTATCGATCCGGAGTTGAACAATGTTCACAGTTCTCATTCTGGTGATTCGGACTCGTGGGCGTTAGCACGCACATTGGTGTCCACTGAATCGGTCAAGTGGGCAGTTGACAGCTTTGCTCCATACAAATCACCCGGAAAAGATGGAATACTTCCCGTGCTACTGTAAAAGGGATTTGATATTCTTAAACATGCCTTGAAAAAGATTGTGGTCACAAATGGTTACATGGGGTGAAGATATTCTTGTTCCCATCGATATTACACTCACTTGTAGTTTTCCTTACAGGACATTCCATGTGAAGATTCCCTCTCGAGAGGAGTGGTTGTCTGGCTTTATGGAAAGACAACAACAAACGCAAGTGGTCTGTTACACTGACGGTTCTCTGATGGAGGGACGTGTTGGTGCTGGTGTCTACTATCGTGAAATGAGATTGGAACAATCTCACTCACTAGATATATACTGTACTGCATTGCAAGCAGAAATCTTTGCGATTATGTGTGGGGTGCAATCGGCCCTCCAACTGAGTTTGTCCGGCAGAGTTATAAACTTCTGCTCCGATAGTCAGGCTGCAATCAAGGCCCTTAGCTCAGACAAATCCCGGTCCAAACTAGTGATCGCGTGCCGAACCCAAATCGAAGAACTAAGCATTGTCAACACTATCTACCTTGTCTGGGTGTCCGGACATTGCGGTATTACTGGAAATGAATGGGCTGACGAATTGGCAAGGGCAGGTTCAGCGATTGACTTCGTTGGTCCTGAGCCCGCGCTGCCAATTCCGACAAGTTGGATAAGGGAAAAAATACGGTCCTGGGCTTCGTCCGAGCACCGCAATCATTGGAGAAATCTACAAACGTGTCACCAAACAAAGGCGTTTCTAGAACAACCATGCCCAGTGGTTTCGAAAAATCTCTTACATTTTTCGAAGCTCCACAGCGGCATGCTGACCAGGGCTTTAACCGGCCACTGCAAACTCAATTATCACATGGCAACTATTCAGCGCGCTGAGTCTTTTTCATGTGATCTTTGTGAATCCGACTACGGAACCTCATATCATCTGATATGCAACTGTCCAGCGGTAGCGCAATTGCGATTTCGAGTCTTCAGCCGTCCTTATATAGACGAAACCATGTTTGGACGACTGAAACTCAAAGACACACTACAGTTTCTTATCCAATGTGGTGAAGAGCTTTAGGCGTATTCGCCGGCAAATTGAATTACTTGAGAGTTTAACTTACCTGTTGTTTATTTTTGTTTTGTGCTGTTATATTTCCCACCCTTCCAATTCTACTTCCCCACACCTCCTTGTCCTTTCCTCCCGCTCAGGAAATGATGAAAACACACGGCAAGGCACAAATCCCCGACTATGTACGGGGAACGTGCCATTTGAGCCAATATATTCTGATTCGTGATTCCCATTCTCAGCAGAAAAAATATATTTTCAGATTTCTCCGAGTCTTTGGCGAAAATGACACTTTATGAACAAGGAGATGTTGACCAACTTTATTCGAAAACCTTTACTTTTTCAAGATGTTAATTAATGTAGTAACGGATTTTATCATGCCTTTTTCCTTTGTTTTCTCGCTCTAAGGGATAGCTAATGTAAACTAGAATGACCCTTCTTCCTGATCCTATCCTGCCTGGTAAAATACAATTGGCTTAAATTAAGAGCTTTATATTTGATTGAATTAAAGTATACAGTTCAAGTAATTGTAATAAACGACAAATTTTATTGCAATTTTGGGTTGAGAATCCTGTTTGTCTTTATCAACATTAAAAGAAAGATGATTGAAAAAGAAAAAAAATAAAGGGTTGTGTACAGGACACGACCACGGTGACATTAAAAATATAGCTTTTTTATCTATCACACATATCGACACACGTTCTTGTTCACTCGCCTGTTTTCATATGTTACAATGTGCTATATACCCTCCCCATTAAAACATAATTTATTGAAGGTCTTTTAACGGTAATCTATTAATTAATCAAGTATCTCAATAGGTGATTGGCATTATTTGGCTGATCCATCTAGTAAAAATAGGCTGGTCTGTCCAGAAAATATATTCAAAAGAAAAGTTCCATATTGAGAGCTGTGATGAGGAAACCCACGCCCGCCAACGGAAATATACAGATTCTCCATAAAATATGAAATTTCATTCTCCATTTAAATTTTCAATAATGTACTAATGAACTTAAGTAAAAAATCTTAAGTGTAAGTATTTCTTGATCGATTAGTGGTGGAAAAATGAAATTATTTGATAAATTACATTGTTATGCAACGTTCGCACTACCAGTTGAAACGGGTTTTTATGCTATCTTGGTGACATTTTTCTTGTTGCTAATTATTAAAACGTGTTATAACTCTGTAGTGTAAACATTGTATTATTAAACCAATTCTGCAGCGTTTTATGTTATATAGGTGTTTTATGTGGTAATAGGACTGACATAATTATATCTTCAGTACAGCGGTTTGTTTCATAATTTAAAACAGATTTATTTTAAAATTTAAATTAGTATACCCAACCGTATTTGTTGTATACCTTAAAACGCAATTAGAACTGTGTTTTAAATACATAGGGTAGGACAGATATTCTGACTGGTTAAACTGGGAAAACAATTTTAAGTCCAGTAACGCTTAAGACATGGCTTGAATTTGAATCGAAAAAGAACACCCGCTTCAACTGCTGCTGGGACGGTAAGTTCTGTTTTAAAATTTTCCGTTGTGTGCAGTACGAAACAAAAGTGTTTGAAATTAGAAAACAAAAAGTTCTGCTGGGAATGTGATTGTTTCCGATGCAATTACACTCAGATTTTTCACGCAGGGGATACAGGCCGTGTAAATGAAAACCGCGTAAATTTAAAAAAAAACGCGTTAATGAAAACCGCGTAAAAAACCTGAGTGTACTCTCCTATATAAAATATTACGCTGCTGAACAGTGCAATAACTACAGAAGCACGTTGTCAGATGCCTTACTGATAATAAACATATAACCGAAATATGAAACATGAAAACCAATTGGCTCTTTACCCTACGCAGCTACAAAGCGCCGTAAACATGGATTAACAAGTTACAACGCACACGCATGCATAAAAATAAATATATTTTTTTCAAACGCAACACTCTTAGCAGCACACACCGTATTGAATTAAATCCAAACCACCCCGCCCACCCACTTTGAGTTCTTAGTCGACCGTTACCGGTAGTAGACGTAGTTGAACGGCGCTACGCTACAAGTATTTATTTGATTAATTTAATTCAAGCCGCGCGCGATTTTCGAAAAAAAAAAATAGTCAGCATTATGTCGTGCAGTGTTCGATCGTGTTCAATTAGTGATGATCGTTTTTTAGGGAAGTGCGAGTTTTGCAACAAATCGTATCACGCGGCCTGTGTAGGAGTGCAACGGCACCAAGAGCATCACATCACGTCTTTTATGATTCCTCTATGGTCGGATTGTCAGCATAATCTTAAAACGGGGATTGACACACGTAAAGTGCTTTTCCAACAGGAGCAGCTCTTTAATTTAATCAAGACGCAAACGGATTCCAATCTTCGAATGGCTGCTGACATCAAAAAGTTGAACGCATTTGGTGAACTGTTCGATAACATTGATCACCAGCTAAAAGAAGCGGTGACTAATGTAAATAATATCACCTGCGCGAAAGTTGATTATGCGGTGTCAACATTATCGCGCACTATGGAAAACAACGCGGTCAATAAGGCCGATGAGCTCGTTGTTTTAAAAAATCATATAACGTCATTATTCAACATATCTATGGAATCCACAAGGAAGCGCATTGAGGAGTACGTGGTGGAGCTCACAACTGACCTGACTCGTGAGCTAAAAAAAATATGCTGCGAAGTTCAAAATTTAAGCGTAATAACCATTGACATGGCGTCTCAATGCAACGAACATACCGGTAACCAGTCGTTTTCTGCTCGTGATGCTCTTGACGAAATAAAATCACAAGCCAGCGCTGTTGGCGACGATATTTTAGACGAAGTAAGGGCAATTGCCGCGACAATTAGTACCCTGGAAACCAGTGTTAATAATGCTCGTTTGACACCTGCGGTGTCTCCCCCCAGTCTGATGGACGAATTGACCGTCGTTTCAAATAAAACTGCTATCTCAGGTTCGCAGCATAATCAAGTGGCAAAAGATGGATGGCGCACACTTGGTTCGAAAAGAGTGTGGCGCTCCGACTGGTCAGAATATGACTTACGTAAACAGCGTCGCATTAAACAACAAAAAGAGAAAGATAAAGCAGCAAAGAGTAAAAAATCGAGAAGAAAACAGGGTACAAGATACAGCAATATCAACAGTAATAACAATAACAACTACAACAACAAAGATAGCAAGTGCAATAAGAACAGGAACCGCAATAAGTACAACAATAACAATAATCACAACTACAACCAAAATAGAAACAACAACAATAGCAACAAAAACAACAGCTACAAGTCCAATAATACCACCAACAATTTCAATAGAAACAGGCACAACATAAACAATAACGACCACAACGGAAACAGAAACAACATTAACAGCAGTAACAACAACAACAACAACAACAATATATTATATTAGGCTCCTCATTTTCGATAATTCTAGGTACCGAAACAAGTTGGAATGAGGATATAAAAAGTGAAGAGGTTTTCGGTAGTGACTATAATGTTTTTAGAGATGATCGTGATTTACGACTAACCCAAAGAATGTCAGGCGGAGGAGTTCTCATCGCAGTTTCATCTATATTTAATTCCGATCTTATTGTCTCACCAAAATTCAAAGAATTTGAACATGTATGGGTTAAAGCACATATCGCTGATGAAATCCACATTTTTGCCTCAGTGTACTTTCCACCGGACCTAGCTTACAAATCAACATATGAGATTTTCTTTCAAGCAGCTGAAGAAATAATCTCTAATTTTCCTCCAGAATTCAAAGTTCATATTTATGGTGATTTTAATCAGCGCAACTTAGATTTTATTCCTGACTCTGAAAATGAGAGCATTCTACTTCCTGTCGTTGGTGATAACGAAACATTACAATATATGTTTGAGAAAATTGCATTGCTAGGACTCAATCAAATAAACCATATAAAAAATCAACACAATCGTTATTTAGATCTGCTATTAACAAACATTAATGAAGATTTCTGTGTTGATGAATCTCATTCTCCCTTATGGAAAAATGAAACGTTTCACACAGCAATAGAATTCTCTATTTTTGTGCACAAGAATCATAATTTCATTGATTGTGACTTCGAGGACGTTTTCGATTATAGAAAAGCAAATTATGAAAATATTAAATATAAATTAAGCAGTGCTAATTGGCAGTCCCTTTTAAAGAATCAAGTGAACGTTGAATGTGGAGTGGAGATCTTTTATAATATTTTATGGCAAATAATACAGGAGGAAGTTCCACTCACGAAAAAACGACGAAATCATGCATCCAAAAATCCAGTTTGGTTCAACAAGGAAATTGTTAATTTGAAAAATCGGAAGCAAAAAGCTCACAAAATTTACAGAAAACACAATAATCAGGATAATTTGGAAAAATACCTTAACATTCGTGACCAACTAACTTTGGCTATTTATTCGGCACTAACAGTATATAATGCAAAAACTGAAAATGAGATCAAGTCATGCCCAAAAAACTTTTTTAATTACATCAAAACTAAGTTGAATTCATGCAACTTCCCATCAAAAATGTCTTTAGATGGGAAAGAGGGTGAAACTTCAAAAGATATTTGTAATCTCTTCGCAACATTTTTTCATGAAACTTATTCTAACTATTCAGACAATGATCGTGACTTTGAATATTTTTCTTATTTTCCTGATTATTCAAGGGATGTTGGTGTCAGTCACATTAATGTTCAAGATATCTTGTCTGGTCTCAATGATCTAGATGCCACTAAGGGCTCAGGACCTGATGGAATTCCACCTGCTTTCATAAAGAATTTAGCAACTGAGCTTACGTCACCTTTATTCTGGCTGTTCAATAAGTCACTAGAATCTGGTATTTTCCCAAAAGATTGGAAAAAATCTTTTTTAATACCTATTTATAAATCGGGTAAAAAATCTGATATTCGCAATTATCGTGGAATTGCCATTCTGTCTTGCTTTCCCAAACTTTTCGAATCCATCATAAATAAAATCATTTTCAACCAAGTCAAACATAAAATAACAAATTCACAACATGGGTTTTTTTAAGGCCGTTCAACTAGTACAAACCTTTTAGAATTTGTTGATTACTCGTTAAATGCCATGGATAAAGGAAATCATATAGAAGCTCTTTACACTGACTTCAGCAAAGCTTTCGATAAGCTGGACATTCCCATGTTAATATTCAAACTTGAAAAATTGGGAATCGAGATGAGACTCCTCAATTGGATTAAGTCGTATTTAACAGATCGTCAGCAAATAGTAAAATTCTATGAGATGAAATCTGATATAATTAAAGTTACTTCGGGGGTTCCGCAAGGTTCACACTTAGGACCTCTTCTTTTTATTTTATATGTCAACGACATCTCTCTTATTTTAAAAAACATTAATATTCTCATATATGCGGATGATATGAAGCTATTTTTAGAAATCAGAAATAATAATGACTATAATGTTTTTCACGATGAAACACAAATCTTTTATACATGGTGTTGTAAATGTTTACTGGAGTTAAATGTTGAAAAATGTAATCTCATGACTTTTAGCAGAAAACAAATCACGGCTTCCGTGTCAATTACATTAGGTAATCAAACCGTTCAGAAATGCGATAAAATAAGAGATTTAGGAGTTATCTTAGATAAAAAATTAAACTTTGTGGAACATTACAACACAATTGTTCATAGAGCTAGTAATATGCTTAATTTTATAAAACGCTTCGGATATCACTTTCAAGATCCTTACACAATTAAAACTCTTTACGTAGCATATGTTCGGTCTATTTTAGAATATTGTAGTATTGTTTGGTCACCATTCATAAAAAACACGAAGTGAGAATTGAATCAATCCAAAAACAGTTTCTATTATATGCATTACGCAAGTTAAGATGGACAGTATTCCCTCTTCCATCTTATGAAGCACGTTGTATGTTGATAGATATTCAAACATTGAAAGAACGTCGGGACTATGCTATGATCTCGTTTCTAAACGATATCGTCATGCAGCGTATTGATTCATCTTACATTTTGTCAAAATTAAATTTATATGCTCCTACTCGTCAATTACGCAATAGAAATTTGTTCGCGATAGGTCATCACCGTACAGACTATGCTAAATTCGGACCACTAAACCAGATGATGGCTGTGTATAACGAGCATTGTGAAAGTATTGTTTGTAGTAAGTTTAAAACAGTTTTTCAACTCTTTACGGCATCATAGTACATAGAAATAGTTTACAGGATAGTATATAAGCAATTAATATTTATATAATGTAGTCTACATTTGATTGACGAAATAAATAAATAAATAAATCATTCTGTGACACCATGCTGGTACCCGACAAATCCGCACACGGCCACCGCTGCCGAAAATGCATAGCGTCTACCGCTTATTGTAGTGCCCAGACGCTGCAGCCATGATCTTACCCGTTCGACATAAGAACAAAAACTGATTCAAACGGGTACGCGTCACCTCTATTTATAAACTAACCGTATATGGTTTAGTCACTTAGGTGCGAGTGTGTGCAAATGCCAACGTTACCGAAAATCGATAGCGCTTATTGCATCGCCCGGAGACGACGTTGCTCGTGTGGGATAAGAGCAACAACTGATTTAAACGGACATGCGTTGCTTCTATTTATGACTTTTCGTGTTTCATTGAGCAACTAAGCTGCCCTCTTTTGACGGCTGTGTCTGAGAAATCTGCCTCACGAATGGTATTTTTCCCGTTTTTCGTGAACTTTTTAATTTTACCAATTTGCAAAAGTCTACTTTTATTGGGGAGATATTAAATTATTACCAATATTTAAGTTAGGTGTTTCTGAATCGGTTGGTGTATGAATGATTAAAATCCATCTAGTAATATCGGAGTTATAAGCGTGCAAACCTTACAGAGTTTCGTTACATGGGAGATAGTTTAGATTTTAGAATGACACCTAGCCCCAGATAGTGGAGTAAGACATTTTTAATGTCAAAAAGCTCTTCGAGTTTTCCCAGACAACCATTTTACACTTAAATGAGAAACCGAAATACTAATATTAAAACAGCAACAATATTTTTCCACCTGATCGGAGACCCCCTGCACTGGTTAGTTCCGTGTTTCCGGTGTCCGTACCTGTTCCAAGTGTTCGGGTCGCGTCCGTGTAACGTATAGCGAGTGAAGTCCGGACACGGTCGGTTTCCGTAATTGTGGAAGATACCGTTTTCCTGCTTCTGGTTCCGGCGTCGTGTTTTACGTCTGTGTTGGTGTAAAATTAGTTTTGGCTGCTCTTTTCGTTACTTGTGTGTTATTCAGAAGGCTCAGAATTAAATCAGGGCGTACTGTAGACCACATCCAGACAAGCCCTGCGTGATCGATTCAAATATGATGACAGTGCAAAAGACCCCAACCGAAGCTGTTATCGATTATGACGGTTTTCCGATGGGAGACTAAAGAGAGATGGGCGAGGTGCTTCGTTTTTTGATTGTTGCTGTTGTTTGTGTTTTTATGCCCCGAAGAACTGTGCCTCATAAACGCTAGTGGCTAGGTGCTTCACTTTGAGTTCGAGACAGTGCATACGAAAGGACAGCAGTAAAACAGCATGCATGTGAGGGTGCGCTTCGGAGTGTGGAATGCTACATGTGATATTGACAGCACAAAGCAAAGAGTCCGCTAACATGCGGAGTGCATAACTGTAGTAGTAATAGGACGTGATGATGGTATCTCAAACGCAGTGGTACTCTCGACGATGACGGCAGGAAACTCAGGTGGTTTCGTTTTTTAATAATTTTATAGATTTTTTTCAAAATAGCCTTTGGATAGCCGATGGTAAAAGTGTGCTACCGGTGGCCCGGTAGTGTAGGTTACGCATAAGTGTAAGCAGAAAGCTTTTTCTGTATGTGCCAGGCATAGGGATTGGCACTTGAGTATGAGTACATATATGCTAATCTCAGTATGGTTTAGTTGGTGCAATTGTTCCATCGTGAGTGGACCACCGAGAGTTGTCGAACGAAGCTCATTCGATGAGGTTATGTTAGGGTGGTGTAAAATCTAATAGGGCCTTGGGTGAGAATTTCAATGCAGTGCAGACATTGGAATACGTTGTTAGACAAATTCTTAAATTCACGATAAACATGTGATTGCGGCTTGGGGACCGGCTGTCGGGATCTCTCTTTAAACCGTTATTCGCCAATCACAGATCTTGGTAGTAAACGAAAGAGAAAAGTTTTCTCTTTCATTAACTGTTATGAACTGTTTTTGGTCAGTAACGGTTTGTCCGGGGTTTCTTTTCGGGGAGAGTTTTGACGGTTGGCTTTTGGGCCGTAGTCGTGTGTTTGTCTCGACTTATTACTTGGCATTTATGAAGCCAACACAGTGGCAAAATTGTGACGTATACTAAATAATAGTGTGTGAGTGTGTGTGTTGTTGCGCACGCGTGTGTGCGTGAGAACTTTATGAATCGATAGCATACTTTTTGTGCATCGGACATATTCGGTCTAGCCACGCATTGAATGCTTACAAGTACATGCTGGAACGTGTACAGAAGTCACAGCGGAGTGAGGGAGATGCAATGTCGTATATACAGGTCTGGCGAAGATGGCACTTTGGTATTCGTAAGATGAATCTTTCATGAGTCGTGATCACAGTATAAATCGACTTGCTTCGTCATACCAGTCGTTCCGCTCCCATTGAATCATGTGACCGCTATGACGTCGACCCGTTGTGCTTCTGGATTGCTTACATAATTTTGGTTGCCAACACTAGCAAACCGTGTGTTCTGCCACACCTGTATATACCCCATTGAGGGAGACTGGGATGGAGGGTGTGTTGGCTATGCGTATTTTTATTTCTCAATGTGCATGTGGACTGGATCATTGACCATTGTATGAAATGCCTTAACCTCACAAATTTGACAGGTGCTGGTCCTTTTGTTTACAGTTTGGACTTAACAAATGTGGAATCCATTAAAATAAGCTTAGTGCTAATTCCCAAGAAATTTTACCGCAAAACTACTTACCGATTCAGAGAACACTAGAAGTAATTGATAAACAAATAATTAGTTCACTTATTTGATCTTGCATAAACATTTTCTTACAGTAGGGAATAGGACAATAACGCTTTATTTTTCCGTCAATAATAAACAAAGAACAAATGGTTGCATTATACACGGGATAGTTTTGTAGTGCACACATATAATCTATTAATGTGAAAAACTGATACTTATGGATAGAAGTCAGATCTTCCTCCAATTACAGCTCCTTGGAGATCTCCAATGGAACAACTTACACAAGTCCAACAGGCAGTGACACCAGACTAAAAGAAACGGAAGCGCTGAGGAAAACACGGAGTCTATCGGTTCTTTTTTATTATTTCCCCTTTTCTTTCTTAAATAAGCAGGAATTTAAGAAATGTGGATGAGAGTCAAAAGAGACATAAATGGGAGATGAATGAAGGTAGAAAACTGCAAAAATGGTAAGTTTTCTAGTACACATGTGTTATGTTATATATATATATACAAATTGAACCAATATACTAAATACGCGTCGATTTCCTGCTTAAATGGAATCGAAAGTTTTACTGTAATGTTACAATCCAATTGATACAAACATTACAGTAAGGCGGGGCTAGTTGATGGAATGATGACCTCGGAACATGTCTGGCACTGTACACGAAATGGGTCATCGGAAAGTCAATTGAGCTAACACCTTCCTAAATCCGTGAACCAAGTTATTTGCATGAATGTTTAAGTACATGCAAACATCTTTTTTCTGTAAATCATTACCAGCTAGTGGGAGATAGGAAGGTTAACACACACAACCATTTTACACTTAAATCACAATCTATGATCGCATTGTGCGTACATTAATGCTTCAAATGCGCCATACCCGTGCAAAAGTGGAGGCGATATATATGCATTATGAAAAAAAATTCTACCATATGAGATGTAAAAAATAAGTTCATGCGAATTATGTACTACATGTCGAGTAATTCAAATACTCATTGCGACTTTAAAATCTCATATTTGCGATACAAAGGAACATTATAAACGAATTACTTTACCAATATATGCGATGTGTGTCAGTTATAATTACGATGTTTTTCGATGTTTTATACGATTTACACCGCATTTCTTTTCAGTGCCAAAAAAACAAAAAAAAACAAAATTAGTTCGAAAACCAATATTGCTCTCCATGGCGTGGTGTTTCAATGTCGTATATACAGGTCTGGCGAAGATGGCACTTTGGTATTCGTAAGATTAATCTTACATGAGTGGTGTGAGTGATCACAGTATAAATCGACTTGCTTTCGTCATACCGGTCGTTCCGCTCCCATTGAATCGTGTGACCGCTATGACGTCGACCCGTTGTGCTTCTGGATTGTTTACATATTTTTGGTTGCCAACACTAGCACACCGTGTGTTCTGCCATTGGTGGTGTTCTTGTCATTACCTTGGAAGCTGTGCACACATTATTTTTGTATTTGGTCCTCTTATATACGACATATTTAGTCTTCCATCCAGACTCGAACCTTGAACTTCTTAGTCGTCAAGCGGCACTCTCTTCTACTTATCGGAAATGTCGATTTTTGGCGATGACATTCTTCTTTCGTCCTATATTTAACCAAATTGTTTCGTATAACCGCAATATACTTGCGGATGTCATTACGTGATATAATTCGCTATTTTGTGCGAGGAAAATATTGTTTATATATGCATATGTTTGGTCACGATATATCGCTTAATTTCAATTTCATTGTATCTCATATCGCGAGTTAATTTGAAATTTTTTACAGGCAGGTACATTGAATATTAGGCGTAATGTCCGGGAGATTGGCAGCACGGTTGCATCAGATAACACGCGTCTTTTTATATGCTGAAAAAAAATTAAATAATTGTAGTTTTTTCGATCAATTAAATAAGTTTTATTGCAGAGTTGTGGTGTCCAGTGTGTTTAGGTTGTAAGGGAAAAGAGTGCTAGTTGTGTACTGTCCGTGAATCCATTTTACAGAATATTATTTTTCAAAGATCAAGTTCACTTTTGAAATGGTGCGGCGGTCAAATCAGAATGTGCTAGTGTTAGTGAGTGTTATCGTGTTCTGATTCGTTTTCAAATATCAATATCTCGACTAAAGTTATGTGAAAATGGCTCCCCAGTGATTTACAAACGCTTGGTTTAGAACGAGAAATTGCCTAGTAGTAGTAAAATGTTGCTTATCATAAAACGGTGACTGTCTGTCAATAATGAACTGGAGGAGAATAGTATTTAATCGAGATTTGACAGCATAAAAGAGAAGTATTCCATTAATTATTTATTTTATTATTCGATGCGGATGAAAATGTCAGTCGGACATGAGTGCATGCTTTGGGAAGGACCGGAAGAACAGATATTGCGTGGGTGAAGTTTGAAGGTTCTGAAGCGTAGAGAGAATGTGAGAGTGGATGATGTTGCCAAACAACCAGCCGTTTGGTAAGGCAACTGTTTACGCATCATATATTTTAATATTTCATGAAATATACATGAATAATTAGGTTGTTCCTGCGCTTAATTATTATTCTTAAGCAAAAACAAGAAAAACCTGCCCGTGCGAGTGCGCTTTCTGCCAGGTAATAAATGGGGACGAGGCTCTCGTTGTGATCTGCAGATATATGATATATAGTGGAAATAGTGTGATCTGCAGATATATGATATATAGTGGAAATAGTGGGTGTTTTCTTTTTTTTACAAATAGCTGACCCACAGACTGGGAAACCGATAGAGAAAAAAGTTGTATGTGTTCAGGCTTCATTTTACTCATCTTTGCAACGAAGAGATAGAGAAATATTTTACCCCCATATAACATGAGTTTTATTTTGGTGCGCATTTTTTGCCCAGTGACTAGGAGAGCAGAGAGAAACCACATCCTCTCATGGCCGAATCCTCTTGCTTATGACAGAGCAAACCTTTATTAGATGCTCTGCTTTTAGCTCATCATAGTCTGGTGGAGCAACGGAGATAAATTGCTCAGTTGGCAGATGAGAATAAAATAGTTTCCTCTTTACCCTCAGGGGAACCAAATTTAGTTCACTTCACATCAGTGTTCGAATATTTCACTCGGCTTTCATGATAAGTATCCATGTTTTACCTTCTGGGAATAGTAAAGATGTTTGAATTGAAGTTCCCAGTTCAGCATATTTCGGATTTTTTCTTGGCACAATAAAGGGATGAGTTGCAATATTGTTAAAAGGGATTTATAACATATGTATTGAATCAGAAAAATAATTTTTTCTAGTAATTTTATCACAAGATGGCATCTGTGCAGGTGTAACCACTAAAATGCCAATTAGACTGATTTAAGGGGTTACATATAAGTGGCGAAAAAGTGAGCTAGGTTCGTGATTTTTTTAAAGTTTTTTATGCAAATTTTATTTGAATAGGCGAAAGAAAGTTCGTTGGTAGCACTACCGAAGATAGAAAACACAAGTTGAATTAAAAAATATATTGAAGGTTGTCGGAGTTATGGTGCATCCCCCAAAGCATGTTTTTTGGCAAAGATTTGTGGTGAATGCTCTCCAAGCCGAACCGCTCAACAGAAAATCAAAAACTAAAGATTATTGAAGAGAAATGTATTGTGGAGTACTTAATTGGATTGGTTTCCTAAAAGAAATTTATTATCTTACAAAAAAACATATTGACCAAAAAATTGAGTTCTTCCGTGTTAAAAATTTTAAACAAAAATTTATTGCTAAGAATTGAATTTTTAGATGAAAAAGCAACCGTTCAAGTACACGAGAATGTAAATACAAACAATTCAAAACAATGTTTATGTAAATCGGATCTCTTTTGGAAGCTTTTGAGACATCACGTTCACCGCAACGGTACTTTTCAAAAAACTTCATTCCGAGATGATTGCGTTTAAAGTTTTGTGCTTACTTCATTTGTGGAAGAACCAGCGCGCTGCAAACGGCTGTGATTAAAAATTTAATGGTTTGATCTGGATGAAATTTTGCACAGATATTTTCAAAAGCATGTACTTTAAGAATATCTAATATTTTTTCCGATTTTCTGAGTTCTAACCAGTTTTTTAACCCCTTAAAGGATATTGAGACTACTTTCATCGTAATTATATTATAACCCTACTCATTTGAAACCTTTACTTAATCAGCGTCTGCCATCTTTCTTCATCACATTGTCGCAAATGGCAGGGTGAAAATTATAGCACTCGAATTGAATTTTCGTTGCGTTTAAACACCAATATTCTACCTTAATCCAATCATTGCAAAAATAAAACCAACGTTGTCTTCAAATCATTCTCAAATATATGTTTAAAGGGTCCTAACATTAGTGTAATGCTCAAATGTCTATTAATTTCCTCTACGCATAGATTACACACTTAGTTTGAATTATTGAGTAATGGAAAATTTTACTTGGGTTTTGATAGTCAATTTAGTAAATCATTTCTGTTACCAACTCTCCGCAATATTCTCTTTTTACTCAATCGTGAAAAATACTCAGCAAATTTTCAGATGGGGATTGCTGACTTGTTTGATCATTAAATTTGTCGAATTGGTAGTGGAAATTAATTTACCAGCTTTTTAATGGTTGCACAGAAAATTTAAAGACGATCGAAAGAAATCTTACATTTCCTGAACTTGATTACGAATTTTAGCCCGGGATTTCTTAACACAAAACATTATCATTATCAAAAAAATCGCCTGTTCGCAAAAATTATCAATAATTATCAATAAAGCCGAATTATTTCCACATTTTCGCGATTGAAGCTACACTTCCTTGCACCATCAGGCTTCTAATTATCTCTAATTAAAACTTGCGAGTCAAATCCTTTATACAAAATCGTCATGTGTAAAATTGCCCAAGTCAACACCTCAAACATAATGACGAACAGAAAAATTTCACTATACCTGCTTTTTTCCTGGTTTTTGTTGAAAATTCATGGTTTTAAGAAAGACTAAGAAGTATTCGCAATGTTCAAACACGTCGTGTTAATGTTTTTCTCCGAAAATGGCAGATGGTTTGTTGTACATGATTTGTAAGTTTTTGACGAGATTCTATGATGTTTAACTTTTTGCCGAACAAGTCAGTTTTTTACTGCATAGTGGATAATTTACCGAAAAAAGCAAAAGTAATAATAAATTCAATTGAAAATATTCCAGGTTTTAGCAGCAAATTATTCGTTATTTAATTAGCTAACTACCAAAGTCGCTGAAAAATGAACACTTTCGCAATTTTTTAAATCAATTGCTGATCTCCGTTAAATATTACTGTGCAAATCGTCAAATGAAATTACCGAACAAGTTTGGGTTTGCTTAGTGTGTACATATAAATGGCTGGTTTGAATATGCAAAGCCTAAATAAAGCACTCATTTGATATAAAATATCGCCATTCTGTTGTTTTGAAACCTTCTTATTTTATTGGCATTTTTTTCAAACATGCTCTTTCTTTAACTGAGCATCTGATGATGAACACTCCCTCTTGAATTGGGCGAGAATTAATACTTTACCATCCCCCCTACGTGGTAGAGCGATATGTGTGAACACAAAAAAATCTCTTAATTCTCGAGAGCGTGTTCTATCGCTTTCGGTGGGAGCTAGTAAACAGCCCTACTGCGTTTAACTGCTTGCAAGAGAGAAAATGAGCTAAAATCGAGAGCAGTAAGGAAGCCTGTATGTGTTGAACTGTGGTGACTCATTTTATTATGTGTGAGTCGTATGCAATCGTTCGTGAGTAAGCGCAATACAGTTGTAAGTTCTATTGCGGTGAGGTAGTCTCACAAACCCGCTTCCATTTTGAATGGGCATACCTGTATGTGTTTCGCAAATTTTCAAGACTGACGCGATGATTGTAGGCACAGCATAAGCAGTTAATTTATTTAGCGTTAGATATGAGCTGAGATCCACGAGACAGGGAGTTTAGGTGATTGTTTTACAAACTTCTTAATGCATCGTCCCCGTTACAATACTGTGGTGTGAATATAAACTCTCAAAAACTCTACTCTGGCTTTACTTTGTGAAAATGTGTGCGTCGAAATCTGCCAGCGAGTGTGGTTGCTTGAGCCTGGAGGGGATTATGTCTCAGTTGTGTATTCTAAGTCATAAATAATAGAACTGGCAGCACGATTACGTCTGGACAGATAAAAATCAGTTGGGCTGGGAATGCAAAATTGAAATAAACTAATGTGTGTGTGCGATGACCGGGTGGGCCTTGTATATGTGAGCACGGTACTCAAGAGTGATGTAATTTCTTTTAAGCCAGACTTACATCTTTCCGGTCCGATTCAGGGGCGGCTCTGTGCCGTGCGTGGATGCCAAAGTTCTTTCACGCACATCGGATGCGAGCGTCCACACTTGTCCGGCGAGGTGCCCTACCGGAGAAGTGTGATTGGTTGTATTTGGGGAGTATTGGTGACTATGCGCGGTGCTGACCGCCGGATCGAATGAGTGTAGGTAGTACTTTAATGTATTACTGATCGCTTTTGTGGCGGAGGAGAAGGAAGCAAACCTAGCATAGGAAGGCGACGGAAAGCGTCAGGGTGGACAAGACATAATAATATAAAATTATTGATAAAGTTGTCAGTACAGTTGAGATTGCGATGTTTGTAGTTAACAATCAAAGAGTTTAGGGTAAATGAAATTTTGCTGCTGAATATGAGCGTAAAAATTTATTTCACCACGGACATTTTGGATTAAGTGAACTTAGAACCTTATGTTTAGTTTTTGTACACCCAAAACAATTTCCCAATGCAAAAAAGGCATTACATCCTTTCGTACATATTCCGAATTAGAATCATGCTTTCTTCGCATTGTAGACCAAGCATAGCTACTGCATTATACCAACACCGCTTGATTCATGATGAAATAAATTGATTGAGAATACACGCTACCATATTATCTGCCCGCATGTAAAAGTATTAGTTGGTTTTGCTTGCTGAGTCTGCCAAAAAGGTGGTGTATTCTATACATGAATATCTCTGTGGTGTTTGTAAGAACTTCTGTCTTCATACACAGTTACGCTTTTTTGTCTGCGAACAACTCAATTCCAACCACACTAAACACGGGAACAGTGCACGTTCACGAGAGTGTGTGATATACGCGTTGTTATTTTCCCATAGCGAATGGTTTTTGCAGTAAAATCATCGCTCTCTCATTCTGTGCTTCAGAGAAGAGTGGAAGAAAATGATTTGTGCTCAGATTGATTTGCGATGATCGTTGCCCAGGGCGATGATGTGCGCTAGATTCGCATGTTAGGGAAATAATATAAACTGAAATTAACTGCCAGTGCCACTGCTACTCAAAAGTGCAAAACCATGTCATCACTGCCCTTATAGTTTATGATACTTTAAATTTAGATACTTTTACTGCGAAATACTGATATGATATCACCTGAAAGTACTGTTGATATGAGGAATGCCAGAAATGATTGGCGGACGGCTTCTATCCGACAAATGTTGAATTAACTTGTTAACCCAATGTTTCCATATAGGTAACTTTCTCCTGCGTATAGTGCGCTTAAATAATCATTAATCATTATTTATGAACCTATCTAGTGGCTAGAACTCGCATATCGCTGGTAAATTTAGGGTTTAGAGAACGCCGAAAGCTCAACATATTATCAAAACAAAATCATCACCCACACCCCACCAATTTGATGACGCTATAAACTGTTCTCTCCAATATGCAGCATGTGATCAGTAGAAGGGCGAAATGGAAACTGGTCCTTGAGCGTGTATTAATATTTTCAGAGCACACATGTATCCGAGTGGAGATGTCCTTTACATGTGTATTAGTGCGGAGTCATTTTAATACTAATGCTCCGATATCGTTAAATTCACTAATACATTCTCAATTGTGGGTTTGTGTAAGTTTCTGTGGTGTAATCGCCTTAATGCATTTTTGTCCCGGACCAATATCGCTTTATATGCATTATACCAGTTACAATGCAAAATTCTCATTAGAATCATGCTTATTCGCATGTAATTCATGCGGTTCGCGTTTTGGGTGTAGTAGTTACTTTGCAGAGAAAAACAACGATCTAACAGGTTTTCTCTACCTCTTATGCATGAAAATTTGCGCTTACTGACTAGTTCTAGTTAAATTCAATTCATTCTAAGGAAATATGTGGTTTAATACTTCTAAATTACCAAACAATTAAACCAATCATGAACTACACCAATTGCTAAAGGAATTTCCATTTTTACATTGAATTGTGATATTCGTGTGTTATTTTTGGACTTTGTTTATAAGAAAACACATACAACGGGCTTTCTTATTTTTATTTTTTTTTCGACAGCAGAAACATCATATTCGCAAAAGTCTTAATTGACTAATGTTAATCTTTATTAATTTCCATTATATAAATTGGGCGACGATCAGTTGTTTTTGCCTATGTTTTTGGTTATGCATTTTTTCCTTTATGTTTCATATAGATAGTGAGCTTCATTTTATTATTATCAAAATTGTACATATTTTGTCGTATGTAATTCAGTATGTTCGTTGATTTGGTGGCGTTGCGGGGGGGGGGGGGGGGGGGTCACGTGTCCGCCAGCTGGTGCCAATCGGGATGACATTTCTTTGGCCTGAGATAACTGGTTTCTTATTTTGTTTGACCAACTAGGGAGCTAATCCGCGGGGCGTTTGGTGTGTGGGAAATATGCATGGTCTGAATGCAGTTCTTACTGTTGGGTCATGTATGAGGATTGAGAGTTGTGAGAGGGATCGAAAGCTAGTTGCCAATTTGCGGCATTCGTACCTGCACGAACAACAAACGTTTCATTGTCCTATTCATTGGTTTGATTTAGTTCATTAAATCATGTTCATAGGATCAGTTGTTCTCTATGTTCATTGCCATGTTAACCATATTTCATCAGCTTGATTATTGTCGTAAAATTGGCAACGGCATCAAGAGTCCCTTCTTTTTTCAAGCATTTTTTGATAATAGTGCATTGTTGTTTTAAATTAGTGGATTGGATTTCTTTTTGTTCTTGTTATTTCCGATTTTGTTCTGGTGATTAGCATGAAAACACGCGCGCATATCATTCCTTGTATGTTCGATATAAAAAGTCGGTCGTTTCAGGTACTTGAGTAGTGCCTATTTTAAAGTGCACAAAATGCATTTCAGTTAGCATAACAACGCGCGCGAATAATGATATCATAAGGCATATTATTCAATCGTTTGTGGAGAAAGAATCCAATGTATGATTTTCAGGATAAATAATGCTTGTTTTGCGAAATATTGAATTACATTTATTTTAGCATACAAAAGTATCTTAATACAATAAATCGCTTTTCGTTATATTGAATTGTTCTTCAAATGATGCGGAATGCCACAATACAGAAACAAGGAATAATAAAATCGTTCTAATAAAACCCTGTTTGAATCTTTTAAACATAAGCAGCATTCCCGGCGGTCGGCTGTTCAAAGCTGAAGTTGTATTTGTTTCATCCGAGAATTGCCGAAATAATTCAACAAACGATAAATCTGGCATAAATTCTCGGCAGCCGGCTGCCTAGAGCAATAAACACATGATAACACATCTGAGCCTTGCATAGATCGTATCACTTATCAAGGTGAATCCAGATTTATGAAACGCTTTACCCCATCCTACTAACATAAACTCCTTCCTGTGGCAAACGTGGAGATGCAGAGGTTTACACGGTCTCCATAACAACGTTTGTTACACTAACATTCCTTTCCTTCCCCGATGACTGTAAGGACGTGGCCAGCGCCGTTATTGGCATTTCAAAGTTTGCAACACTCGAAACGTGCACATTGAGAATGGATAGCTACTCCCAGGCCCCATTCATTGATTCTCTGCGCAATTTCGCTTGTTCTGGCCAATCATGGAGTAGCAACTACGAATTGTACGGTCATCATGCTCATGCTCATGCATTTTTTTACAGGCAGATACATTACTTACATACCAACCATGCTGTGATTGCCAACTCTTTTTAGACTGAATATTGCAAAATCAAGACTAAATTATCTGGCGAAATTGGGTGCTTAACATTCTGGTTAACATAAACTTTAAAGCTATTTATGAAATATTTGCATGTGGTATCTTAAAGGGGTATACGCAATATTCTCTCACAAAATTTGTTGAAATCAATATATTCTCTCGTTAGGGCACGACATTAACTGAACCAACTCGTGTATTTGGTAAGTTGTGCTTTAGAAATTACATTATTTATACATCTGACGTAGTAAAAGGATTTTTCCTTTCTATCTAATGAACTTATAAAAGTATATCTGTGCAGATATTTCAAATCAAACAAAGGCCTGAAAAATTGTTGCTTCAATTTTCAAGAAAATTTAACAGTGGCAGATTCAAAGGGAGGACTACGTGTTCTTGCTGGTCCGATTTCGTGAGTTCGTGACGGATTTTTGATGTGACCGAAACTTTCTTCCAATGAAATGCTGGACAAACAAAGAACGGAAGGGTGCTTCAAAGAAAAAACTGGTTATAGTGGGTAGAAAATATAAAAGCCTGCAAGCCGCAGATGACCTACCAAAGCAAGAAGTGTCCGACATCGAAAACAAACGAAATTCGTAAAACTTAAACTACTAAAACTTGTCGTGGATTCTAGAAAACCATGTTTACCATTAAAATTTATCACACCTTTGATGAAAGAACTAGCAGGACAGTCACAAATGAAACAACGTATTCTGACTGCAACATGATTACCATTAATCACCAACCCATGCTCTAAAATAGGTAGAAGCTCATCTACAAATGGATTTAGAAATTCAATAGCACTTTTGGGTTTGCTCGTTCCATAATATATTCCTATAATATAATTGTTACATTATTCACAAGTTTCCATTTTTCCAATATCGCTGCAGTAATCGACTGTATGTCCCACTTTTTCGAGCTTTTAAAAACCGTTTCTTATTGAAATAATCACACATGTGAAAACTTTCGGAATGGTTGAATTTATTTACACATTGCTACAATGATGCAACATATAATCCGACTTCAAGCGATTATTTTTATTGTTATAAACTATCAGTTTGTACGACGTATTACCTACACAATACAGTGTGATAATGGAAACTTTTGGATCTCACGTATATTGATCAGTTTGAGGAATTCTGACGAGTTTCAGCATACATAACATGAATTCGTCTGCATGGTTATGCGATTCTGTGATACTAATCGCAATAAGACAAAATATATACATGACCCATACAGATATACGATAATGATTTTAAACAGTTCTTTGTACGATGTACTCCATGCAACTTTATGCGACTTCTGGTTGCTCTGGGTTGGATCCATGTTTGTTATCTTTTGGGGTAGATTCATTTCATCAGAATTTATGGATGCAGATTTTTGCTTGTCCTCAAATTTTATTTCCAAATCGAGCACACTTCACATAATCTTAGAAAAAAGAGCAAAACCATGTTTCATAATTTCCTTTAAGAAGAAATTCCGGAGTCGTTACACGTTGTACGTACACGGATCACAACAGAAAACGAACAAGAAAATTTCAGGCTGGACCATACATTCAGTAAATTCTCAAACTAATACAAGTCTGTTTATTGAAGATTTCTCTCATAATATGGGATAAGAGCAAAGACAACATATCAAGAAGACAGAGTTGCCAGTTCAGGTAAAGGTGATATTTTCTATATCTACTTTTAAATTGAGATCGCTATCTTTGTACAATAGACAAAACCTTTATTTCTCGTTTACTATTGCGATTTCAGTTCAATGTATAGCGATTCCCAAAAGTTAACAAACTTGAACATAAATCTCATCGAATTATTTTTCTATCCTTCATGAAACTGTCAATCAGGATTCTCAATCGAAATCAAATCAAATGACTAAATATCCAATCCAGTTTGATTAAGTATAAAGTTAAAATTTAGGCCATATATATCCCACAAGATGCTAACGAGCAAAAATTCAAGATTACATCAAGCATACTCCAGAATGAGTGAAGAAAAAAAGAAGAAACAAGCAAATCTGTGACAGAAAAAAAACAGTTTCATTTTGCTGCATTACCCAGCAACATATTTCAAAAGAGTCTTAATTTCGTTAAAATTTTATCTACCCTTCTCTATATTTACATGATCCTAAAATATCATTGGTGCGCATAAAACGGTGGAATCTGGAATTATGTTTTTTACGCTTAAAGGTGGGACTTTGCTAGCATTCAGGTTCTTCTGCACACACTGTTAAAATAAGGCAATCTATTTTTGACGAAGGACTACGTCTTTGTTTTCGATATAGGGGTGCACGTTGCAAATTCTACAAAAATGGTATGTAACGGAAAGTGGTCCATAATCCATATAATTCAGCCATCTCACGATAAATTTTCAATTTTTTTGCTCATATCGCCCCGAAATACTTCTAAGAATAGATTCCAATAGAGAAACCCAAAGATTTTTGATATCACGGCATTAAAAATTTAAATAATGAACAACCTATTCAAAATATCGCGCATTTACACACAGAAGATAGCGCTTCCCTAGTCCAGCACGCCAGATTTGTGTACCTAGCGTGCTACGCTTCTACACCCAAAACGGCGCGCTCAGATTTTCTGTTTTACATTTCTTACAAAAGAAATCCGAATCCTCTCAAACTTTGAAAACTTTTTCCGAGGCCCGGAGGGCCGAGTCTCATATACCAATCGACTCAGCTCGACAAATTGAGACAATGTCTGTATGTGTGTGTGTGTGTGCGTGTGTGTGTGTGTGTGTGTGTGTGTGTGTGTGTGTGTGTGTGTGTGTGTGTGTGTGTGTGTGTGTGTGTGTGTGTGTATGTGTGTATGTATGTATGTACAAATTGTCATGTAATTATCTCAGCAATGGCTGAACCGATCTTAATGAAATTAGTTTCATATGAAAGGCCTAACGTTGCCATTTGACACTATTATTTTTGATTTTCGATATGTTGTTTACTTTCTGAGATATGGGCGATTTTGTCAAAACACAGCAGGTTCTTCGCAAATAACTTTCGAGCAATATAGTACTGTCCCACAAACTGCACATAAATAGAAAGCTTGTAAAAATACCTTTCTAACAAGCTATATATTGTCCAAATCCGTGCACGAGCAGCAGAGATATTAAACATTTTGTATTTTTAGTCCTCGCTTGCCAATTTCCACTAATTAAAAATGAGATTGTTTCATACAGAGTATTGCTTTACTGGTGTTTTAGGGGCAAAACTAAACCGATTTTGAATATCGGGGTATGAAAACACATCTACGTGATTCAAGGAATTCGATGTTGAGAACATTTTGTGAATTACCTTTATAATAAATTAACTATTTCTCAAAAATCAATATATAAGTTCACTTCAAAGACAAAATAATGTGTTGATAAAGAAACAGTGAGTTCTAGTGTTAATTCCTTGGATTAGGCATTGCGTTCAATCATGAGGTAAATGTTGGATGGTATATTAATACACAGATCAACAAGTAATTCACCTAGTAGTGAGATAAAAGATTTCTAATATAATTATACTTGTGGCGTCACCGAAAGCAACAGTATGTTTGAAGCCCAAAAATCTAGCGAAAATTTAGCTCTTTTGCAAGATTTAGGTTATACTGGTTATGGCGCAAAAATTACTACTTACATCATTTATGATAAGAATGTAAGAATCAATATATCATAATAATATACCTATAAAAATAATGTCACTACATTAACCATCATTTGACATTCCTCACACGCCCTCCATCTCTCTCTCTCTCTCTCTCTCTCTCGCATCTATCTAGCTATTTCTGTATCCATTTCTAAGTTGTGTGATAAGATCTTCTGCCAATCTGAAATATTTATTAATTGTAATTGCCAAGGTTTGAGAAAACAAAACTATTTTTTGTCTGCTGCTACATCAACTCAACTTTAATTCAATTGTATTCAAAGCCTGTATCTACACTATAATTAAGGAAATTCATGGCTATATCATCAGTTTGACGATGAAAATTTTCAAAAAAGACATTCCACGTGCGATATTTAAACTATTCGTATCTCTATTGAATTTTGAATGAAATATATGCTCAAAGACTGAAAGCTGAAGCCAGCAGGATTGGAATTGTCATCAACGTTTCGAAGACAAAATACATGAGAGGAAGAGGTTCTAGAGACGACAATGTGAACCTCCCACCCGAGTTCGGATTGACAGTGACGAAATCGAGATGGTCGACGAATTCATGTATTTGGGCTCACTGGTAACTGACGACAATGATAACAGCAGAGAAATTCAGAGACGGATCTTAGCGGGAAATCGTGCCTACTTTGGACTCCAGAGGACGCTCCAGTCGAACAAAATTCGGCGCCGCACGAAGTTGATTATCTTCAAGACGCTGATTAGATCGGTGGTCCTCTACGGCCACGAGACCTGGACTATGCTCGTGGAGGACCAACGCGCCCTTGGAGTTTTCGAACGAAAATTTCCGGACTGTCTGACCAATTGGATCTTCTCGTACCTTACAAACCGCAGTGCATCTGTGCGACTTGGAACTATACTTTCAGACCCATTCGACATCACATCGGGTGTACCTCAAGGGAGTCACCTTGGACCTCTTCTCTGAGGGCTCTTTGTGAATGACATTTGCAGCGAACTGACATCGTGTAAGGTGATGTACGCAGATGATCTGAAAATTTATCGCATCATAACAACTCTGGTAGATTGTTGTGCACTTCAGATGGACATAGATAGGATCATGAGTTGGTGTGATAGAAACGGAATGACTATAAACATTCAGTAATGCAACCTTATCACATTCACACGAATACTCTCGCCAATTAAGTTTGAGTATGCAGTTTGCGCTGCCCCAGTAGAACGAGTTTCATCAATCAAGGACCTTGGTGTTATACTTGACCGTAAGCTACGTTTCATCGAACACTTCAATGCAGTAACTGCTAAAGCCTATGCAGTACTAGGACTCATCAAACGAAACACCCAAGATTTCAACGACGTCTACTGCCTGAAGGCACTGTACATCAGTCTGGTACGCAGCATTCTAGAGTATGGAGTTATCGTTTGGGCCACGTATCACACCGTACACATTAATCGCATAGAACGGGTGCAAAAGAGCTTCGTCCGGTATGCCCTTCGACGGCTTCCCTGGCGAAATCGATTTGAACTACCACCGTATGAGCATCGTTGTGCTCTTATCAACCTGCCTACGCTACGAAACAGGAGAGTTTTTCTGCAGCTACTTTTTGTGTTCGATCTTCTCGATGACAACATTGACTGCCCTCTGCTTCTCGCTAAGCTGGACTTCAACGTTCCTGGTAGGTCTCTGCGGAGAATGGACTTTTTTTTGGCGCTCTACTCATCGCACGCAGTACGGCCAGAATAACCCGGTAGATGTTTGCTGTCAGCTCTTCAATAGCGTTTTTATCATTTTGATTTTTTAATTTAAGTAGAGAAATGTTCAAATTGAAAATAAGTTTAAGTTAGTATAGTATTTCAGTCTGTACGAAAATTATTAATTCGAAGACAATCTAATCTAATCATATAATCTAATCTAATATGAAAGCTATAAGGATGAATGGAAAGAGACTGCATTGCAATCAACTGAATGCACGGCTTTTATGCTATCGACATAGCCTAGACATTTCACACTATTTACTTCAATGTAAATAAAAACTTTGAAATATCTACCTGTCTCATTTACGAATCGCATTCTCCCTGTCGTTCTCTGTTTAAGGGGCTTGAAAGCACATGTGACCTTGTCTAATTTTACTATATTCAATTGCGCGTTAAAATACTGGACCAGTAAATTCTATTCTGTACATAAATCTTTTTTTTTGGGAATATGTGGCCAAAAAGTAAACTTCGAATTCGTCAAGTAAAGAAGCATGAAAACAAAAAGAATAAAAACAAAGAAAAGATGGAAGCCCTAGAAAGTCCATTGCATATTTATTAGCCTTTTCTCAGAAGATGGGATTTTCAAAAACATTTCAAAACTTTCTGATGCAATTGTTCTCAAATTCGTAAAATCCGGTTTATTCATTTTCTTAATTCAAAAATGTTTTTGGCTTCAAATATATGACCATTTCATTTTAATTATTTCATTCCGCATCTTTTTATTCGTTTTGTTCATCTGCGTTCATTTTACTTATATTATTCGTTTCATTCTTTGGATTCACTCTGATCAGTTTATTCTTTTTGTGAATTTTACTCATATCATTCATTGTTTTCATTGTATGCATTTTATTCATTTTTTCCAGTATATTCATTTTGTTCAGTTTCTTCATTTTAATAACCTGACTACTTTTTTAGTTTTAATCATTTCATCCAAATAATTTATTTGATTCAATTTATTTCTTTATATTAATTTATAACCTTTCACCATTGTTCAGTTTTTCATTTTAATCAATGCATTTAATTCTGCTCATTTTCTTCTCTTTATTCATTTTATCACTTCAGCTCATTTTGTTTATTTGATTCGTTTGTTTTATTTATGCATTTCATTTATTTTTTGCTTTATTCATTTTGTTCATCCATTATTTTTATTCATATGATCCATTTCATTAATTTGGTTCGTTGTATTCACTAGATGAATTAAATCAATTTGATTCATTTAATTCATTTGATTCATTTAATTAATTTGATTAATTTGATTCATGTGATTCATGTGATTCATTTGATTCATTTGATTCATTTGATTCATTTGATTTATTTGATTCATTTGATTTATTTGATTCATTTGATTCATTTGATTCATTTGACTGATTTGATTGATTTGATTGATTTGATTGATTTGATTGATTTGATTGATTTGATTGATTTGATTGATTTGATTGATTTGATTTATTTGATTGATTTGATTGATTCGATTGATTTGATTGATTTGATTGATTTGATTGATTTGATTAATTTGATTAATTTGATTGATTTGATTGATTTGATTGATTTGATTGATTTGATTGATTTGATTGATTTGATTGATTTAATTGATTTGATTGATTTGATTGATTTGATTGATTTGATTGATTTGATTGATTTGATTGATTTGATTGATTTGATTGATTTGATTGATTTGATTGATTTGATTGATTTGATTGATTTGATTGATTTGATTGATTTGATTGATTTGATTGATTTGATTGATTTGATTGATTTGATTGATTTGATTGATTTGATTGATTTGATTGATTTGATTGATTTGATTGATTTGATTGATTTGATTGATTTGATTGATTTGATTGATTTGATTGATTTGATTGATTTGATTGATTTGATTGATTTGATTGATTTGATTGATTTGATTGATTTGATTGATTTGATTGATTTGATTGATTTGATTGATTTGATTGATTTGATTGATTTGATTGATTTGATTGATTTGATTGATTTGATTGATTTGATTGATTTGATTGATTTGATTGATTTGATTGATTTGATTGATTTGATTGATTTGATTGATTTGATTGATTTGATTGATTTGATTGATTTGATTGATTTGATTGATTTGATTGATTTGATTGATTTGATTGATTTGATTGATTTGATTGATTTGATTGATTTGATTGATTTGATTGATTTGATTGATTTGATTGATTTGATTGATTTGATTGATTTGATTGATTTGATTGATTTGATTGATTTGATTGATTTGATTGATTTGATTGATTTGATTGATTTGATTGATTTGATTGATTTGATTGATTTGATTGATTTGATTGATTTGATTGATTTGATTGATTTGATTGATTTGATTGATTTGATTGATTTGATTGATTTGATTGATTTGATTGATTTGATTGATTTGATTGATTTGATTGATTTGATTGATTTGATTGATTTGATTGATTTGATTGATTTGATTGATTTGATTGATTTGATTGATTTGATTGATTTGATTGATTTGATTGATTTGATTGATTTGATTGATTTGATTGATTTGATTGATTTGATTGATTTGATTGATTTGATTGATTTGATTGATTTGATTGATTTGATTGATTTGATTGATTTGATTGATTTGATTGATTTGATTGATTTGATTGATTTGATTGATTTGATTGATTTGATTGATTTGATTGATTTGATTGATTTGATTGATTTGATTGATTTGATTGATTTGATTGATTTGATTGATTTGATTGATTTGATTGATTTGATTGATTTGATTGATTTGATTGATTTGATTGATTTGATTGATTTGATTGATTTGATTGATTTGATTGATTTGATTGATTTGATTGATTTGATTGATTTGATTGATTTGATTGATTTGATTGATTTGATTGATTTGATTGATTTGATTGATTTGATTGATTTGATTGATTTGATTGATTTGATTGATTTGATTGATTTGATTGATTTGATTGATTTGATTGATTTGATTGATTTGATTGATTTGATTGATTTGATTGATTTGATTGATTTGATTGATTTGATTGATTTGATTGATTTGATTGATTTGATTGATTTGATTGATTTGATTGATTTGATTGATTTGATTGATTTGATTGATTTGATTGATTTGATTGATTTGATTGATTTGATTGATTTGATTGATTTGATTGATTTGATTGATTTGATTGATTTGATTGATTTGATTGATTTGATTGATTTGATTGATTTGATTGATTTGATTGATTTGATTGATTTGATTGATTTGATTGATTTGATTGATTTGATTGATTTGATTGATTTGATTGATTTGATTGATTTGATTGATTTGATTGATTTGATTGATTTGATTGATTTGATTGATTTGATTGATTTGATTGATTTGATTGATTTGATTGATTTGATTGATTTGATTGATTTGATTGATTTGATTGATTTGATTGATTTGATTGATTTGATTGATTTGATTGATTTGATTGATTTGATTGATTTGATTGATTTGATTGATTTGATTGATTTGATTGATTTGATTGATTTGATTGATTTGATTGATTTGATTGATTTGATTGATTTGATTGATTTGATTGATTTGATTGATTTGATTGATTTGATTGATTTGATTGATTTGATTGATTTGATTGATTTGATTGATTTGATTGATTTGATTGATTTGATTGATTTGATTGATTTGATTGATTTGATTGATTTGATTGATTTGATTGATTTGATTGATTTGATTGATTTGATTGATTTGATTGATTTGATTGATTTGATTGATTTGATTGATTTGATTGATTTGATTGATTTGATTGATTTGATTGATTTGATTGATTTGATTGATTTGATTGATTTGATTGATTTGATTGATTTGATTGATTTGATTGATTTGATTGATTTGATTGATTTGATTGATTTGATTGATTTGATTGATTTGATTGATTTGATTGATTTGATTGATTTGATTGATTTGATTGATTTGATTGATTTGATTGATTTGATTGATTTGATTGATTTGATTGATTTGATTGATTTGATTGATTTGATTGATTTGATTGATTTGATTGATTTGATTGATTTGATTGATTTGATTGATTTGATTGATTTGATTGATTTGATTGATTTGATTGATTTGATTGATTTGATTGATTTGATTGATTTGATTGATTTGATTGATTTGATTGATTTGATTGATTTGATTGATTTGATTGATTTGATTGATTTGATTGATTTGATTGATTTGATTGATTTGATTGATTTGATTGATTTGATTGATTTGATTGATTTGATTGATTTGATTGATTTGATTGATTTGATTGATTTGATTGATTTGATTGATTTGATTGATTTGATTGATTTGATTGATTTGATTGATTTGATTGATTTGATTGATTTGATTGATTTGATTGATTTGATTGATTTGATTGATTTGATTGATTTGATTGATTTGATTGATTTGATTGATTTGATTGATTTGATTGATTTGATTGATTTGATTGATTTGATTGATTTGATTGATTTGATTGATTTGATTGATTTGATTGATTTGATTGATTTGATTGATTTGATTGATTTGATTGATTTGATTGATTTGATTGATTTGATTGATTTGATTGATTTGATTGATTTGATTGATTTGATTGATTTGATTGATTTGATTGATTTGATTGATTTGATTGATTTGATTGATTTGATTGATTTGATTGATTTGATTGATTTGATTGATTTGATTGATTTGATTGATTTGATTGATTTGATTGATTTGATTGATTTGATTGATTTGATTGATTTGATTGATTTGATTGATTTGATTGATTTGATTGATTTGATTGATTTGATTGATTTGATTGATTTGATTGATTTGATTGATTTGATTGATTTGATTGATTTGATTGATTTGATTGATTTGATTGATTTGATTGATTTGATTGATTTGATTGATTTGATTGATTTGATTGATTTGATTGATTTGATTGATTTGATTGATTTGATTGATTTGATTGATTTGATTGATTTGATTGATTTGATTGATTTGATTGATTTGATTGATTTGATTGATTTGATTGATTTGATTGATTTGATTGATTTGATTGATTTGATTGATTTGATTGATTTGATTGATTTGATTGATTTGATTGATTTGATTGATTTGATTGATTTGATTGATTTGATTGATTTGATTGATTTGATTGATTTGATTGATTTGATTGATTTGATTGATTTGATTGATTTGATTGATTTGATTGATTTGATTGATTTGATTGATTTGATTGATTTGATTGATTTGATTGATTTGATTGATTTGATTGATTTGATTGATTTGATTGATTTGATTGATTTGATTGATTTGATTGATTTGATTGATTTGATTGATTTGATTGATTTAATTGATTTGATTGATTTGATTGATTTGATTGATTTGATTGATTTGATTGATTTGATTGATTTGATTGATTTGATTGATTTGATTGATTTGATTGATTTGATTTATTTGATTTATTTGATTCATTTGATTCATTTGATTTATTTTATTCATATCTTTAATTTTATGCATTTCATGTTCAGTCATTCGTTTTATTTCATTCAATTTGTTAGTATGAGTCAATTTATTCTATTAATCTTATAACTATTTCTAAATATAATCTTAATTTTTATGTAATAACCTAATCTAATTTGATTCGTGTATATTGTGATTTTGATTTCCATTAATTTTTCTACTCATTTTATGAATTTAAAAACCTATTGTTTCATTTTTTGCTTTACTTTTTTATTTCGGTCGTTTTGTTGATTTCTATAATTTATTCAGTTTATTCGAGATTTTATTCGTGCATGACTAGAAACTGTTTTCGTCCCATCTCTAGTTGGGTGCTAACTTCTCGTGAGTTCTGCAAACTAATCCAATAGTGAAATGTGTAAGAAATGTCTCATCTCACTGCTAGGTGGATTAAATCGGTTTTTGGGCTCACAATCTCATTCCCAAAAGCAATCCTTTTTGGACATTGAGCTGTTCGCGCACAATTCGAGATGAGCTCACGAAAAAAACGATGACACACACCTGCATACAAGGAAACTTTGTCAGTATTTGGTTTCGTATCTTTCTTCTACACCTTGCATTCCCCCCACCCAACCACCACAAGCAATCTCATCACCAGCGTTGCCAACATTTTTTTCAAAAAAACTTGAACTTTTATGAAAAAAAACTGGAAAAAAGCTGGATGCTCAAAAAAACTTACTTTAGGTACCCTTGTAATGTTTATGTCAACGATTCTATGAACATAACTTTAAGTAAACTAGTATGTTCCATACCTTTTACTGAAAACTTGAGTCGGTTTTTTAATATTGTGGTTCAAAAACTGTTTTAATCCACCTAGCGGTGCAATTGTGCCTTTCTCAATCATGAACACGAGAATTTTTGCGCTGTTTATATTCATTAAAAGCTTTCAAATGTATGTATTACATTTTTATTATACACGACATGACAACTATATGCAAGAAAAGAAATCATTATTCGAGTTCTACAATTTTGCAAAAGAATAAACAGCCACAGTAATATTGCATTGAAAAACCTGTTTTAATCCACCTAGAGGTGCAATTGTGCCTTTCTCATTTCTCCAAACTATGATTTAATAGCTGGTTCGTACAATATAACATTATGGAAATGTCTTTCATTATTAGGGTAAGGCGGGGCAAATCCGACTAGTAAATGGTTTTGGCTGTAAAATGCTCATTTTACATCGGATCAAGTCGTTTTATATACTAAATTAAAAGTTAGACTCCTGGGCAACTCTCTGTATATAGCATTATATTTATATCTTGGGAATATATTGAGATGCAAGTGTTTTACAAAAATGTTCATTCCTGCTGTTTTCAAAAATGGTGGGGTTAACCCGACATCCCATGTTTTTTGTTGGTTTAGTACAGATATTACTCAAATTTCATGCTGTTTCAATGATAAATCAATGAATGTTATGTTATTGAATTGTAACATGAAGAAAATGGAGTTCAATGTCAATCTTGGAATGCTAAAATCACGAGCAGTAGCACGTAATGATATTCCCATTTGCATCGGAGCAATTGCTCGACGAATATTCTAATTATCACGTTTTTGTGTCTTTTGTTTGTAATTATGAACCATTTTGCAAAAAAATAATAAATAATAACAATAAAAATATATTTCAATTTGATAAATAAAAATTTTCTTAGCAAAAAAGCGGTCGGATTTACCCCAATATTTAGAGGTCGGATTTGCCCCACCGCGTCATTTTTCATGACGATGCGATTAAAAAAAATATGAAAAAGGTTGAACTAAATTCATCTATGCACTTTGTAGGACTTAAATCAAAGAATTTAAATCAATTTACATTTTGTATGCAATCGCTTTAACAATCAGAAATATCCTGTAGTCAATGATGCACAAAAGTCAAATCAGAAGTTGTAAAAACACACTTTTTGTCGTATGAGCATCTCAATGTAGACTAATAAAATGCTGTCATACCACCATTATGATTATTTTAGATGCTCTACACGACACCATTGATATTAGTTCGCGTAGTGCTTCTGATTTTCGGTAACAGAGGGGGGTCGGGTTTAGCCAACGGTCGGATTTGCCCCACCTTACCCTATATAAGAGCACCTTTTTGCATTCACCGCGGTATCGGTTTGAATCGGAGTTTTCTATGTGATCGCACTCCACAACCCGCAACTCCGGAGTCGGATGGAGATGGAATTTAATATCAGTTTCCGGGGATGCAACACCTTTCATTTGAGACTAAGTTGATCAAATCGGTCTAGCCATTTTCGAGAAACCAATATAACCGTTATTCTCAATTTGGATGCTTCCGGATCCGTCGATGGTGGCCAGTGTGACCAAAGAGACTTTGAATGACTGTTGGTGACCTAGATCTACAGTTTGTGTTTACATTTTGGAAAAAAATTCGCCTTTTTACATTCATCGCAGAATTCGTTAGAATCGGGATTTGCTGCGTGATCGTACGTATCACCCTGTAATTCAAGAACCAGAACTCGGATCCACACAAAATTCAACAACAGCTGATGGACCTTTCATTTAAAATCAAATGCAATACTCAACTGCATATTTTGCCTTCCATTTGAGACTTGGTTTGAGAAAATCGGTTCAGTCATCATCGAAGAACCGATGTAACTTTAATTGTGGAATATGCCCGGAATTCCGGAATCGTCGATAGTGGACAATATATTCAAACAATGTTTGATTGGCAATCAGTGATCTAGATCTGCGATTAGAAGTGATTTCAGGAATCAGGAATCAGTAGCGTCTGGCTCAAATGGCACGTTCCCCATGTTGATCGGAGATTTGTGCCTTGCCAAGAATCGTCTTTTCATCATTTTCCTGATGGGAAGGATTGGGGAAGTGGTAAAGTTAGGGGTAAGGAAAACAACGACACATAATAATTAAAAACAGAGCATTCTGCACCCCCGGAGTGATGCTGAACGATCTGCAGGTGCTACAACAGCAGGAATAAAACTTCCAACCCCCGGAGGGATTTAGAACCTCTACTCAAACAGTGAGCGGATATATCAACACCTTCGAGGGGATATTGAGATAACAGAACGACAACACCCCCGAAGAGATATTGTCATTCAAATACGGCTAAAAAACTATAGCTCTTTACCACACTGGGTTAGGAACAAAAGCATATCCTTAAATTTCAGCTCTCTGTACATAGGTTCATCTATGTATGGAGAACCAAAAATCCGGATGCGCAATTGCATTAATACAGGGCAATTGCATATCAAATGATATGATGCTCCGTAATCGGATTCACAAAAGATCACATGAATAATACTCAGCGCGCTGAATAGTAGCCATGTGATAATTGAGTTTGCAATGTCCAGTCAGTGCCCTGACCAGAATACTGCAGTTGTGCTTGGAAAAATGCAACAAATTTCTTGACATTTTCGGACTCACATCCGGCAGAAAAGCCTTTGTTTGAACGCAAGTTTGCAAGCTACGCCAATGGTTGGCATGTTCGAATGCAGCCCAAGAGCGATTCTTGTGCTTTATCCAACTTATTGACAGTGGTAGAACTGGTTCTGGACCAACGAAATCAGTCGCAGCGCCAGCTCTAGCCAATTCGTCCGCCCATTCATTTCCAGTAATACCGGAATGACCGGGAACCCATAGAAGGTAGATAGCATTTGAAATGCTAAGTTCTTCGATTTGAGTTCGACATGCGATTACTAATTTCGATCTCGAATCTGCCGAACTAAGTGCTTTCAGGGCAGCCTGACTGTCAGAGCAAAAATAGTTTCTTTTACCGCAAATTCCCTGTTGAAGTGCGGATTGTACGCCACACAGAATCGCAAAGATTTCTGCTTGGAATACGGTACAGTATCTACCAAGCGAATGAGATTGGTTTAATCTCATCTCATGACAATAAACACCAGCACCGGCTCGGCCCTCCAACAAAGAACCGTCCGTATAACAAACTACGTATTCTTCAAGTTGTCGCTCCATCCAGCCAGACAGCCATTCCTCACGAAGAGGAATTCTCACATTGAAAGTTTTAGTAGGAAAACTACATGTGAGTGTAAGGTCACTGGAAGTAAGTGTTTATTCATCCCAAGTAACCATTTGGGGCCACAGTCTTGTGTGGCTAGTTACACGATCTATTGGGTTACTGTTCCAGAGCCCAGTAACCTTAAGACGGTATGCACAAGAAAGTGCTTCTTGTTTCAGAAACACATGTAGTGGTTTTATGTTCAAGAGTGCCTCGAGAGCAGCAGTAGGTGTTGTCGAGAACGCACCAGTCATCGCCATCAAGACCATCCTCTGAAGATGGTTTAACTTTGATTGGATTGTCGTGACTCCTCCCTTCTGCCACCAAACAAGGCACCCGTATGGCAGTATTGGTCTAACAATTGTTGTGTAGATCCACTGAATGTACTTGGGTTTGAGTCCCCAGGATTTGCCGAAAGCCCGTCTACATTGGCCCAAGGCCATGCAAGCTTTCTTGATCCTGAAATCGATGTGAGCTGTCCAATTAAGTTTTGAGTCGAGAATTACCCCAACGTACTTAACTGGATCTTCGACAATAATTTCAGAGTCAAAAAACTGCAATGGACGAGCTCCGGTTGTAATCCTTCGTTGCGTGAAAAGCACCATTGAGGTTTTATTTGGATTAACTGATAGTCCAACATGAAGACACCACCGCTCAACAACACATAAGGCTTGTTGCATCAAATCAAAAAGTGTGTTAATGCAAATACCGGTGATCATTATATGATAATCATCGGCGAAACCATACGTCGGAAACCCAAGCTCATTTAGTTTTCTCAACAAGCTATCGGCGACAAGGTTCCATAGAAGTGGTGAAAGCACACCACCTTGAGGACATCCGCAGACACTCAGTTTCCTCATCTCTACTTGTCTTAACGATGAGCACAGATGTCGGTTTCTAAGCATTGCGTGTATCCAGTTCGTGATATATGAAGGTACTCCATGATCTCGTGCTGCTTCCAAAATGGATTCGAAAGACACGTTGTCAAAAGCACCTTCAATATCGAGAAAAACTCCTAAACTTGATTGCTTTTGTGAAAAAGCTTTTTCAATGTTGTAGACAACATTGTGTAACAGGGTGGTAGTAGACTTCCCCCGCTGATATCCATGTTGCATTGCATGCAGCGGGTGCTCGCCCAAGCTACCATCTCGAATGTAGTGGTCGATTAAACGTTCCACTGATTTGAGAAGGAAGGAGGTCAGACTGATCGGTCTAAAGCTCTTTGCCTCCTCATAAGTGACGCGGCCACCTTTGGGAATGAATTTGACAGTTATTTCCATAACTGACATACTTCAACCCGCCGGATGCCACGCGGCCTCTAGGCTGGTTTTGTCCGGAGAAAGATAATAGAGTTATCAACCTCCTAGTGGACCACAGCCAGTTACTGGGGAGTTCGCCCGGCTCTTCTCAGGCTTCGTTCGCCATTGAGAATATTTTAAACCCCCTCAACAATTTTACCCATAGCACGGGTCGCATGACACTATGGAATTGGGGTTCCCTGTTTGGTGTTACCACCGGAACAGGTAGTCCGTAGTGTAATTCTTAGCCGGTTGAAACAACCACTACCGACACTACACGGCTTATCTAGGCTGTTCGGAGAAAGAAGCTGACATTGATGGACAGCTCCCATAGATGGCCGAACAGTATCATTTTGAGAGTCTTGTTTTGGAGCACTTGTAGTTTTTTCTTGTGGGTAGGAGCACATGTTTGCTATACTGGGCTAGCGTAGTCCATGACATAACAGTTTTTGCAACCGGCCGAGACGGTTGTGCCTCCAGGTGGAAGGTTTTGTTCTGGAGAGAGTGACGGAGTGTGAGACGCTGTATGCGTTTTTGTGGGAGAGAGAGAGAGAGAGACCAGTTTGTTAAGTGTGAGTCGACAGTTGATACGTCGGAGGCGTGGTCAACGGCATCCTCGACAAGTGGTGTTTTGACAGCAAACCGCGGGTAGACGAATTTGCCTACCACGGTGGCAGAAATCGACAATGATCGTGTCTGTACACACAGAAAAATATTTTGTATTGGTGTCGTCGAGCAATTCTAATCGACGAGAGGGGAAGCGTCACAGGTAGACTCATTTGGACTATTTGTCTACCGCAGAAGTGGTACGACGAATAAGGATAACAAGTGGCACCGAAAAGTGCCGCATCGACAGTGGGATTTTCGCAGCAAGCCACAGGTAGCCACATTTGTCTACCGCGGTGGTGGAAACGGAGAGAGCGCGCTGGTGGTGGTGATACCGACGAGCAGCTTAGCCGGAGAGAGTTTTGAAGTGTTGCAGGTAGGCCTATTTCTCTACTGAAGAAGCAACGCGACGAAGTAGGACAGCAAGTGTCACATTGTCAAACAACGGGCACCGAGTTTACAACGTAACACATGAGGTGTGTTCTACCGGTATAACAGGTATATTTTTCATTCCTTTTTGTGATAGTTTTTCTTGCTAGGTAAAATGGATGAAGAGATGGGAGAACGAGTAACAGACCCTCCCTCTAAGCCTGTTGAAAATGTAAACCCGAGTAGAATTAAAATTTACCCAGAGTCGCCAACGGGACCATGGATTGTGTTTATTAGGCGTAAAGTAAAGGCGCTAAATATCATTCAAATTTCGAAAGATTTGACTTCGCGATTCTTGGATGTAAAAGAGATCGTTAAAGTTAATAAAGATAAAATACGCATTGTCGTTGGTAGTCTCAAACAAGCCAATGCAATTGCTTCTTGCGAGCTTTTTACGCGTGAGTATAGAGCGTATATTCCTTCAAAGGAAATTGAAATTGATGGGGTCATCACAGAATCGAGTTTGACTGTTGATGACATAATTAAGCATGGGGTTGGTCGTTTCAAAGACACCATACTTAAAGACGTAAAGATACTTGAATGCAAGCAATTGCATTCAGTATCACACGAAGGAGATAAAAAAGTTTATCGACTGTCTGACTCGTTTCGAGTGACTTTCGCTGGGTCTGCGCTGCCCAACTATGTCATTATCGATAAGATTCGTCTCCCTGTTCGCCTTTTTATCCCTCGTGTAATGAATTGACTTAATTGTAAACAGCTTGGCCACACAGCCACTTACTGTTCCAATAAGGCACGGTGTGGCAAATGTGGGGGTTCTCATCAAGAGGATACATGCAATGAAAATTCAGAAAAATGTTTAATGTGCGGAGAAAACTCGCATGAGCTCCCTGCATGCCCCATTTATAAATTGCGCGAGGATAAAATTAAACGATCCTTGAAGGAGAGGTCTAAGCGCTCCTATGCAGAAATGTTGAAAAATGCTACCCCTAAACCCATCTTCTTAGAAAACACTTACACATCTCTATTTTCGGAACAGTCTGACTCCGACGGAGCGTGCGAAGGTACATCATTTGTTTTACCCGGAAATTCCAGAAAAAGAAAACAGTCTTCTTTTCCCAAGCTGCCAAGCAAGGGCCTTAAAATTTCTCCACCAATAGATAAACTGCGCCCAAAACCGAATAATTCCGATTCAAAACCGAAATCAATTCCACCCGGTTTTGGGAACGTACAATCCAAACAGAACACCATTACTGGAAATAATAAAATTTCGACTTCCTCTGAGCCTCAGCCGGGGGTAGGATTATTGAAATTTTCTGAAATTGTTGATTGGATTTTTAAAGCATTCAATATTTCTGAACCACTAAAGAGTATACTTTCAGCTTTCCTCCCAATAATTAGAACATTTTTAGAGCAGCTGATTGCTCAATGGCCCATCTTTGCAGCAATTATATCCTTCAATGGTTAATTCAACTCCTAAGGTGAAAGACTCCATCACTGTTTTACAGTGGAATTGCAGAAGTTTCATACCAAAAATTGATTCTTTAAAAATTTTACTGCATAATTTAAAATGCGATGCTTTTGCTCTATGTGAAACATGGCTTACCTTAAACATTAATTTCAACTTAAATGATTTCAACATTATTCGCCTAGACCGAGACACCCCATATGGAGGAGTGCTTCTAGGAATTAAAAAGTGCTATTCTTTCTATAGAATTACCATCCCCATGATTGCTGGCATTGAGGCTGTAGCAGTCCAAACGAATATTAAAGGCAAAGACATGTCTATCGCTTCTATATATATACCTCCCAAAGTTCAAATTGGACAACGTCAAATTTTCGAGGTAGTGGAATCCATGGCTGCTCCGCGTCTGATACTGGGAGACTTCAACTCGCACGGAGTATTGTGGGGTTCCCTCTACAATGATAATCGATCCTCTTTGATATACAATGTTTGTGACGAATTTAATATGACAGTTTTAAATACTGGCGAAACAACACGCATCCCCAGACCTCCTGCACGTCCAAGTGCATTAGATCTATCTCTGTGCTCGACATCACTTCGGTTAGATTGCACGTGGAAGGTTGTACCTGATCCTCACGGTAGCGATCATTTGCCAATCGTTGTTTCAATTAACAGTGAATTAGGCCTTACGAATTCAATCAATGTTCCTTATGACTTAACACGAAATATTGATTGGAAAACATACGAAACATTAATTTCCACTTCTCTTGCTTCGACAGAAGAGCTACCCCTACCGAAGAATATGAATTCCTAGCGGGTTTAATTATTGAAGCAGCAGAACAAGCCCAAACGAAATGCAATCCTGGAATGACAATAAATAGACGGCCCCCTAATCCTTGGTGGGACAAAGAGTGCTCTGATGCATATGAAGCTAAACAAGTTGCCTACAAAGAAATTATGAAACAGAAAGGGGGTATACGTGAGAACTTTGAAAATTATTTCATTTTGCAAAACAAATTTGACAGTCTCCGTCGTGCCAAAAAGTCTAGTTATTGGAGACGCTTCGTTGATGGCTTGTCAAGAGAAACATCAATGAGTACTCTTTGGAACACAGCCAGAAGAATGAGGAATCGTAACGTGACTAATGAAAGCGAAGATTTTTCGAATCGTTGGATATTTAATTTTGCCAAGAAAATTTGTCCAGATTCTGCTCCTGCGCAGAAAATCATTCGCGATGCTCCCACAAGTAACGATTTCATAGATTCGCCTTTGACAATGATGGAATTTTCAATTGCACTCCTCTCATGCAACAATAATGCTCCCGGACTAGACAGAATTAAATTCAACTTGGTGAAGAATCTGCCTGACCTAGCAAAAAGACGCTTGTTGAATTTATTCAACAAGTTTCTTGAGCAGAATATTGTCCCGCGTGACTGGAGACAAGTGAGAGTTATCGCCATTCCAAAACCGGGAAAACCAGCCTCCGATCATAACTCGTATCGACCGATTGCAATGCTATCCTACGACGTCTCGACAATTGGGTTGAGGCGAACGGCTTGCTCTCAGATACCCAGTTTGGTTTTCGGAGAGGAAAGGGAACGAATGATTGCCTGGCGCTACTTTCGTCAGAAATCCAACTCGCTTACGCAAAAAAAGAACAAATGGCCTCTGTGTTCTTAGACATAAAAGGAGCATTCGACTCAGTCTCCATTGATGTTCTCTCGGAGAAGCTACATCAATGTGGTCTTTCACCGATATTAAATAATTATCTATACAATTTATTGTCAGAAAAGCACATGCATTTTTCATATGGCGATTTGGCGACACTCAGAATAAGTTACATGGGCCTCCCACAAGGCTCTTGTCTAAGCCCCCTTCTCTATAATTTTTACGTGAATGACATTGATAATTGTATTGTCAGCCCATGCACTCTAAGACAACTTGCAGATGATGGGGTGGTTTCTGCCACAGGACCAAAAGCTATAAATTTACAACAACCATTGCAAGATAGCTTGGATAATTTATCAATTTGGGCTTTAAAACTGGGCATCGATTTCTCTACGGAGAAAACAGAGTTGGTCGTTTTCTCAAGGAAGCGTGGTAGAACGACAGCTCAAGTCCTGACTTTTAAATACCTTGGAATTTGGTTCGATTCTAAAGGCACATGGAGAGGCCACATTAGATATCTAATAACGAAATGCCAACAAAGGATAAATTTTCTGCGAACAATAACTGGATCATGGTGGGGTTCTCATCCAAGTGACATGATAAGATTGTATCAAACAACAATACTTTCAGTAATGGAATATGGGTGCTTCTGTTTCCGTTCAGCTGCGAACACTCACATTATTAAACTGGAACGGATACAGTATCGTTGTTTACGAATTGCCCTAGGTTGCATGCAGTCGACCCATACGATGAGTCTTGAAGTACTAGCGGGAGTTCTTCCTTTAAAAGACCGATTCTGGGATCTCTCCTCTCGTTTACTTATTCGATGTGAGGTTATGAACCCACTGGTAATTGAAAATTTTGAAAGACTTGTTGAGCTCCAACCCCAAACCAGATTCATGACAGTGTATTTCAATCACATGTCACAAGAAATAACGCCTGCTAGGTAAGTTCCCACATACGTCAATATACTAGATACTCCTGAATCCACTTTATTCTTCGACACGTCCATGCAAGCAGAGATTCGTGGAATTCCGGATCATCTACGGAGAGATCCCTAAAATATTCACAAGTAAATATCAACACATAGACTGCCTTAAAATGTTTTACACTGATGGGTCACGAATCAGTGAGGCCACTGGTTTCGGTATTTTCAACAATAATTTTTCAATTTCTCTCAAACTTGCAGAACCCGCCTCTGTTTATATAGCGGAACTAGCAGCAGTTCACTATAGTTTTCAAATAATTAATACTTTACCCCCGAACCATTACTTTATCCTCACTGATAGTCTCAGCACAATTGCAGCTCTACGCTCAAAGAGGATTGATAATCAAGATCCATTCTTTTTGGGGAAGATACGAGAATCTCTGAGTAACCTAACAAGAAAATGTTATAAATTTACCCTAATGTGGCTCCCCGCCCATTGCTCTATTGCGGGAAATGAGAAAGCTGATAATTTAGCCAAGATTGGTGCACTAGATGGTGAAATATATGAAAGACCCATCGCTTACAATGAATTTTATAGCGCTTCTCGACAGAGGACACTTGCTAGTTGGCAAACATCTTGGGACAATGGAGATATAGGACGATGGCTACACTCAATTATCCCTAAAGTATCAACGAAGGCATGGTTCAAAGGATTGGATGTAAGTCGGGACTTCATCCGTGTGATGTCAAGACTCATGTCCAATCATTATACTTTAGATGCGCATCTCCGTCGTATTGGGCTCGCTGAGGGTAATCATTGTGCTTGTGGAGAGGGTTACCATGACATTGAGCATGTTGTTTGGTCCTGCACTGAATATCGTGAAGCCAGATCACAATTAGTAGATTCTTTACAAGTCCGAGGAAGACCAATCCATGTTCCTGTTAGAGACATCCTGGCGTATCGCGATCCTCTATACATGGAACTTATCTATCATTTTCTAAAAACAGCGTCTGTCAAAATTTAATTAAATTCATCTCCTCATACTCTCATACAAAACTAATCATTCACCAATTAAAGTGTCCTAGAATATTCAGTTTTTAAATGTAGACAATAACAGAAAAAAAGTAAATAAATACAAAAAATACTAGATCATTATGAAATATAATAATGTAAGGAAAAAAGCAAACAATAAAGTGATTTCAGTGTTAGTTTTAGACAAATTACTAGTATAGTTAAAATTAGTCTTAAGGATTTTTGTAACGTGCTATGTAAAAAAAGAAACTGGCGTAAAAAGCTTTTGCAAATGCCGTGACAAATAAACGTATGGAAAAAAAAAATAGATGGCCGAACAGCCGGCAAAATTTAATTTCATTTAAAATCAAATGCAATACTCAACTGCAACCATTTCAATAGTTTTTAGCCTCTGAGGTATTACGATTGTACCGATTTATATGGGAAATTCCAGTGTATCCTTACTAACACCCCTGTAACTCCGGAAGCAAGAGTCAGAACCGAATAAAATTCAGCAGTAGTCAATGGTATTACTGTATCTTTCATTTGAAATTAAGTTTGTAAAAATCGGTAGAGAATTCGTTGGGGACTGGGTGTGATATTAGCTTAGGAACTTGGCGGGTTCCCCGGGGGTGTCATGAACCGTCATAGGTGGCCAATGTGGTCAAATCTGCTTTGATTGATCATTAGTGATCCAGACCCGCAAACTAGAGTAATGTTACATCAATTTTAATATGTTTTACAGCATTTGAACGTCATGGTGGTACCAGTTTATATGGGAATTTGCTGTGTGACCGCACTCTTCAACCCGTAACTCCGGAACCGGAAGTCCGATCAACAAAAAATTCAATATACCTTGCAGATGAAACTAAGTTTGCGAAAATCGGTTCAGCCATCTCTGAGAAAATTGTGTGAGTTTAAATGACACACACATACACACACATTTGCCGATCTCGACGAACTGAATGGAATGGTGTATGACACTCGGCCCTCCGGGCCTAGGTTAAAAAGTCGATTTTTACAGTGATTGCATAGCCTTTCTTTATATGAGAAAGGCAAAAAAACTGGATAAAACTGGCTCAAATTTCAAATAACTGGAAGATTTTTCCGATTGTCTGTTTGACTGGATGTTGTAAAAAAAACTGGAAGAATCCAGTTTAAACTGGAAGGTTGGCATCGCTGGACACCATTGATATTAGTTCGCGTAGTGCTTCTGATTTTCGGTAACAGAGGGGGTCGGGCTTACCCAACGGTCGGATTTGCTCCACCTTACACTATATAAGAGCACCTTTTTGCATTCATCGCGGTATCGGTTTGAATCGGAGTTTTCTATGTGATCGCACTCCACAACCCGCAACTCCGGAGTCGGATGGAGATGGAATTTAATATCAGTTTCCGGGGATGCAACACCTTTCATTTGAGACTAAGTTGATCAAATCGGTCTAGCCATTTTCGAGAAACCAATATAACCGTTATTCTGAATTTGGATGCTTCCGGATCCGTCGATGGTGGCCAGTGTGACCAAAGAGACTTTGAATGACTGTTGGTGACCTAGATCTACAGTTGTGTTTACATTTTGGAAAAAATTTCGCCTTTTTACATTCATCGCAGAATTCGTTAGAATCGGGATTTGCTGCGTGATCGTACGTATCACCCTGTAATTCAGGAACCAGAACTCGGATCCACACAAAATTCAACAACAGCTGATGGACCTTTCATTTAAAATCAAACGCAATACTCAACTGCATATTTTGCCTTCCATTTGAGACTTGGTTTGAGAAAATCGGTTCAGTCATCATCGAAGAACCGATGTGACTTTAATTGTGGAATATGCCCGGAACTCCGGAATCGTCGATAGTGGACAATATATTCAAAGAATGTTTGATTGGCAATCAGTGATCTAGATCTGCGATTAGAAGTGATTTGGTGACCATTTCAATAGTTTTTATCCTCTGAGGTATTACGATTGTACCGATTTATATGGGAAATTCCAGTGTATCCTTACTAACACCCCTGTAACTCCGGAAGCAAGAGTCAGAACCGAATAAATAAGTAGTCAATGGTATTACTGTATCTTTCATTTGAAATTAAGTTTGTAAAGATCGGTAGAGAATTCGTTGGGGAATGGGTGTGATATTAGCTTAGGAACTTGGCGGGTTCCCCGGGGTGTCATGAACCGTCATAGGTGGCCAATGTGGTCGAAGCTGCTTTGATTGATCATTAGTGATCCAGACCCGCAAACTAGAGTAATGTTACATCAATTTTAATATGTTTTACATCATTTGAACGTCATGGTGGTACCAGTTTATATGGGAATTTGCTGTGTGACCGCACTCTTTAACCCGTAACTCCGGAACCGGAAGTCCGATCAACTAAAAATTCAATAGCAGCTTATGGGAGCGTTATACCTTGCAGATGAAACTAAGTTTGCGAAAATCGGTTCAGCCATCTCTGAGAAAATTGTGTGAGTTTAAATGACACACACACATACACACACACACATTTGCCGATCTCGACGAACTGAATAGAATGGTGTATGACACTCGGCCCTCAGGGCCTAGGTTAAAAAGTCGATTTTTACAGTGATTGCATAGCCTTTCTTTATATGAGAAAGGCAAAAAACTGGATAAAACTGGCTCAAATTTCAAATAACTGGAAGATTTCTCCGATTGTCTGTTTGACTGGATGTTGTAAAAAAACTGGAAGAATCCAGTTTAAACTGGAAGGTAGGCATCGTTGCTCATCACCATTGCTGCTGCATTGGCATTTTGCTTTGTTTCATTCTTTTCTCCGCAGCTATAAATAGCTCGTGACCTGAAACTTCTAGTAAAAAAATTCTGATATCAGATTCTAGATATGAACCGACAAACTTCTATTGGGTAAAACGCCTCTTTACTACCCTACCATGACGACACACTGGTGGAGTAGTAAAATGCCATATATAAGCTTCACACTAATGATGAGTGAGAGATAATATCGTTTGCCTCCCCGCCGCCGCGTCGGTATTTCAGCATCGTCATTGACGCATTTTGCTTTGTACCATTTCCTCGCTGTTATTCATATTTCGTTTGTATGTATGTGTTGGAAACTAAGCCTTACTGGAAAAAAAATATTAACGGGTAGCATCAGGACATCCGACAAACCGACAAACATCTACTCTCTAAAACGCCTACTTTACACCTTAGACCACAACGACACATGATAAGTAGTCGTTCGAATGAGCTATATAAACTTCGCATCATTGCAACAGCGGTCACAAATGGGACAGCATGGAGACGATGGTATGTGTTATTCAAGTTATCCCTGCACTGCATGAGCCAACAGCGTGTAGCTATGGGGTACTATATTGTATTGCACAAGTATGAGGTTGGTTGAACACTAACGCATCGTTTGGAAGCTTTTCGCTCACAGTTCGAGAGCGAAAAAAACAGCATCAATTCCGCTCTCAAAGATTCGTTTTGGGTGTATGAATGACGTCATCATCGACTATTTAAACGGACGAATTTCGCCGAACCAGGTCAGTTGCCTGTTGAACGGCTGGCGAAGCAGATCACTGCGCTGTGTGTTTTCACAGCCAGTGTAGCTGAGTTAGAAGTCCGTTACACGCCTGTGGAGGTACGCTATCCAGTGAATGCGACTGAGCTTGTACGTTCAAACACTATGCTATCTTTTGTGTTGTGCTCGTTTCCAGCACACTTTTATGTATAATTATTCGTACACAAAATAGTTTGTACATGCGAGCTCCATTTGCAAACACGGTTAACATAGTGTCGTTGTGTTAGTTGTCTCTTTCGCTCTACCCATCATCATCAGCGTTGATTCATTTTGCTTTGTGCGCTTTGGGTTAATGTTTGAGGCGAAGGTGTAGGTAGGTAGATCTAATTTGTCACTAAATTGCACAACGAAAGTTTATTATTTACGTTCGATCAATTCATTAATTCATTTCCCCACCACGTGATTTATTTCCACTCAGCCTATTCTATTTTGATTCTACCAATAGGTACATACTACAAAGCCTATTTATGAATGAATACACTGCCACTTGAAAAACCGTTGCAAAAACGCATCTTGTCCATACATAATTTTATTTTCGATTCTTGTATATTTATAGTTTTGATTGATGTATATTTATAGTTTTTATTCCTCAGAATTTTACACGTTCAATAAGTTACATTTTATGAAAATTGATTGAAGAATAATAGAGATATATGCATGAGAAAATGATAAAATTTAATATGACTGACAAAAAGCCCTATAACCCCAACTTCTCGTATTCGGACTAAGGTCAAAAGGGTTCCGTTCGATTTCTAAGATTTTTTCACATTAGAAAAACTACAAAATATGTATGATTTGCATCACGGAGCAGAAAAATCATTAAAAATAGGGGATTTTGGGGCCAAAATGACCCAGTACTCCACTTTCCCGAATTTTTCTAGAAACAAATATATCTTTACTCAAATATTAAAATTATTTCCTTTCAAAAGAGGTATAAATTGTAATTTTCTGATTGCTACTTCCAAAGTTATTGCATTTAATGTGTTTTTCCTCCATATTTTCCCATAGTACCAATTTCAAAAAATTTCAAGCGAAGTGGGCGGGGGTCTAAAATTGTCCAAATGATGTGAAATTTGGCATCTGAGCTTACTTTGACATTTGTCACAATATGAGAGGGGGGGGGGGCCTTTGAGAATTCAAAAAAAAATTTTTTTTGCGATGCCCTAATGTTGATCGCGATGTAGTTTTCTACAAAGTTGTACACAATGAAATTTTCCATCAGATTCTCACTTTTGATAATATTTGAATGTCTAAATTACTACCAAGGGGCAAAAATGTGAACTAGTTTTATTGAAAAACCTAAGTTTTCAAACAAAAATACTTTAAAATAAAAAGTTGTTCTGGAGCCCCCGACAGAATATTTTAATTTTACTTTCAAATGAAAGGGAAAAACCAATTCTATCACATGCTGAAGTTTTAGCGATGCCGATTTTTGAAGTAGAATACTTCTAACGTTTCAATGTGGGGTCCCGTTTCAAAAATTTCAGTTGAGAAATTTTCCCAGGTATGAAATGCGAATATCTTCCGTTCTACTGATCGAAATCGCAATATTTTTGCACTATCTGATCGGAAATTCGTGCACGTATTTCGTATTAAATTAGTGCGACTACTATAAATAAACCAAAACAAGGATTTTTAGAAAATTCTTCGAAAACAGCGATGAAAATGCGCAATTTGCAAGCACATCTCACGCAGAGCCGTCAAAAAGGAGCATGTAAGCGTTTCATTACATACGGGAATGTTATATATATACAGGTCACGCGAGCTTGTTTTGTATCAGTGGGTGCTCGCTTACCACACGAGCAACATTCTTGTCCGGACGGTACAATGAGCGGTACATATCATGTTTGCGTTCCCGTACCAAGCGTCATCGCAAGGTTCTTCGTGATAAAATCCAGGGAATCACCAAATCCGTCATTCGGCGTCTGGCTCGTCGTGGTGGTGTAAAATGCATCTCCGATTTGATTTACGAATGCTGATGGTGTGCAGGAAAATGTCATCCGAGATGCCGTGACCTAGACTGAACACGACAAGCGCAAAACCTCAATGAATGTCGTCTATACTCTGAAGCGGCAGGGACGCACTTTGTATGGATTTGGAAGTTGAAAAGGTAGAACTCACTTGTATCATTATAAAAAGGCCCTTTTCAGGGCCACCAACATCATTTCAAAGAATAAGTTTGTATTTTCTGTTTCATGGACTGTTTCTCCCTGGAGAGCAATTTGGGTTAAACCCTAAATTATGGTTTATTTCAGTACGCAAATTGCAAATATGGTCAGAAACAAACTGGAGTGAAGTGGAAAACATTTTTAATAGGCGCATTCAAAAAAGGTTTCAATTCTCAAACATTTTACCAAGGTGCCGTATTACATTATTCTCTTTACCCTGAGTGTTCGATAATCTCCGTATTGGAAACACAATTTCAATTTTGTTCTTGGGAAGCAGTACGGCTTGGATATTTGGCAACACACCGCCCTGAGCAATTGTCACTCCGAAGAGCAGTTTGTTCAACTTTTCGTTGTTACGAATCACCAGCTGCTGAAGACGTGGGATAATTTGTCTTTTTGTTGTCACGGGCAGCATTTCCTTCCAATTTAAACACTTTAGCAGCAAGGTATTCCATTACAGCTACTAAGTAAACGGCACTCCGATACGTTCAACACAATTTGCTTGTGTATCGACCAACGAAGGGGAGGAGCCACGAATAACACATATTGAGGACAACACAAAAAAGGACGAGCTTACATTGTGCTGTAGTCAGGTATAAAAACTCAGCATGCTGTTGCTCACGCTCAGTTCGATTGCAGCATCAGCATGGAGCAGTTCGTTTGCAGCATTTCCCGCGAAATTCAAACCGTAATGCTGTCAGAAGAGTTGGGCAAGCACACCGTCTCAGATGGCACCAAAACTGTTACCATATACACCAGCTCCAAGTAAATTCCGAACACTGCCCAAACAAAAGGCCCTTTTCAGGGCCATCAAAGAATGAAATTGAAGTTTTGTTATTACAAGCATTAGAAAGTGGCTTGTCAAGAGCGTTGGATGGTAAGTGAGCCACTTGTGAACAATACCGTCACTTTCACTTGGAATGGCACAAAATCAAAAGTTATTTGTGATTTGTAGACAGTTTAGTGTAATGATTCAATTTACGAAAATCGAATGTTTTCTAACGTTTCGATATAGGTGCTCCGTTTCAAAATTTTCAGCCAGAATGCTGCCTGTTTTTTTAAACGTGAAAATCTGCTGTTGTACTGAATGAAAACCTTCGATTTTTGCGCTGATTGGAAATAGTTGTGACTAATTCTGTAGAATGTACAATTACTGAAAATAACGGATTTTGTGAAAGCAGTGGTTGGTCCGTACAATTCGATTCCAAGCGAGCCAGACTAGTTTTCGTTGGCACGTCCACCTCTGACAATAGAAGCAAACTATTTTATTTTGAATTCAACTACAACTTCCTTGAAAACAGCACATCTAAAAAACTTTTGGGAAAAACGCGCAAACCTAAATTACAAACTAGTACCTCCGCCGCACAGCATCATCAAGATTGATAGTAATGGGAAAATATACTTTTGCATATAAAATATTTAAAATAATCCATAAAGAATTGTAAAACGATCCATAAAAAAGTTGTCCATGTTCCATAAAATAAAACTGAAAATCCATAAAACAGTGTGAATGATCCATAAAAAAGGGTGATTTGATCCATAGACTATGTAAAATTGAACCATAAAATGGTCGCAAAAGAGCACTAAAATAGTAATAAAAGAGCAATTAAAATCAACCAATGCCCCATAAAAATATTGGAAATGTTCCATAAAATGATACATTTTGCACCATAAATTAACTGACATTGATCCACAGAATATTAACAATGTACATTAAAACACGTCGATATTTTCCATAATATCGACAAAAATGTACCACGGTATTACAAAATGGAGCAATAAAATGTCAGAAAAAGTTTCGTAAATTTGATGAAAATGCTTGCTAAATAATTTTTCTTGGTCCATAGAAGATGTAAAAATGAACATTAGAAATGATTCATATATTGAACGTTAAATTATGGTTCATGGATATTTACAAAACGATCCATAAGAAAAGAAAATGTAAAACGATCCATTAATATGTGCTTATGCACCAGAAAAATTAAATTTAATGAATTCATGCGAAATTTTATTGTAAACTGAAAAAATAAGTTGTGCTTAATAATACTCATAACAGTGACAGTGTTTTAACATGTGAGCTTATACTGGGAGCTAGTGTGATGCGGCTTGGCCGCATATCCGAGGCCGAGGATGCGAAGCGGCGCAAAGCCGCTGAGGATCCGTTGGACGAGGCATTGATTAATCCGTAGCTGGAATTGCAAGCGAATCTGTGGTCCTCTCGTTTGCCCGGTTTACTTAAACATAGGGGCTATAGCTAGTTAAAAGCCGACTGAGCGGCAGCGAAGTCGGACAGTGCACTAGAAAGCGATGTGGCGTAGCCACATTAGTCAGTGTTCGTGTATAAAGTGTCCGTTTTCGCTTCAGATAGTTGGTATTTGCGACTCATGCCATCCTGTGTCAGTGGTCTAATAACTCTCAGCGCGCTAATATCATAGATACCCTGCCGTTTAAAGAGTAGCCATAATGATTTCAGGTTAGCTAAGGTCAGTTACCTGACTAGTGGGATACGGAAGCTGAAGTTTAACTATAATATATGCATTGTTTGTTGTAGTTTGACATTACAACCAAATGTAATAAACTTTATTATTAGTTCGAATAGCAAAAATTTCGCATGAATTCATTAAATTTAATTTTTCTAGTGCATAAGCACATATTAATGGATCGTTGTACATTTTATTTTCTTATGGATCGTTTTGTAAATATCCATGAACTATAATTTAACGTTCGATATATAAATCAATACATAACATTTCTAATGTTCGTTTTACATCTTCTATGGATCAAGAAAAATTATTTAGCAAACATTTTCATCAAATTTATGGAACTTTTTCTAACATTTTATTGCTCCATTTTGTAATACCGTGGAACATTTTTGTCGATATTATGGAACATATCGACGTGTTTTAATGTACATTGTTAATATTCTATGGATCAATGTCAGTTAATTTATGGCGCAAAATGTATCATTTTATGGAACATTTCCAATATTTTTATGGGGCATTGGTTGATTTTAATTGCTCTTTTATTACTATTTTAGTGCTCTTTTGCGACCATTTTATGGTTCAATTTTACATAATCTATGGATCAAATCACCCTTTTTATGCATCATTCACTGTTTTATGGATTTTCAGTTTTGTTTTATGGAACATGGACAACTTTTTTATGGATCGTTTTACATTTTTTCATGGATCATTTCTGTTGTTTTAGCGGCGCAAACTTAGGGCTGCCGTTAGTAATTCAAGCCGGGAGGAAAGGGGGAGGGAGGTTGTAAGGCAATGGAAAACGAAAATTTCATTTATATCTTACTGGAATACAATTGGCTGCTCCTGAAAAGAACTTGTTGGTTTGTGGTTTATTTTGGGTCAATTTAGGCCCGCTCGATTGCTGATAGCTGTGAATTTCTCGCAGGGCGACAGTTTCTGTTCGGTAGCGATGAGGCTTCCTAACGCCAACAGTGACTGGGGCACTTTTACACGGCCTTCGTTGCTTACTGCTTGCGGGGAGGCTTTCCTCCGGTGGACTTACGAGCGGTCTGTTTGGTACGGGCCATGTAGCGAAAAATGCTGATCTGCTACTTCTCTGATGTTGGTAGTAGAACGACGGTCAAACGCTCGTTTTCGTGCCTTCATTTATAAAAGTTCAACAATATTTTCAAAGAATGTTGCAAATTGACAACTTGATAATCCCAAAAATACTCCAAATAAACTATGTATGTGCAAAATCGCAAAGAAATTGCCGTTCCAGCACACAATTTCCTGTCAGGAAATGGTTTTTTGGCGGGTAAATTTGCTCAAAAGAAATGCAGTTCGTCGGTTGGCCCATTCAGCTTCGCAATTTCAATTTTGTTCATAATCAAAAATGTGTGATCGTCCTGAAAAGGACAGTTTTTACAGCAATATGCATTTCTTTTGCGAGTTTCAGCGTTCGATTTATGCTTTCTTTTCGGTCTTCTTGAGCAGCACTCCTGATTGGATGTTTTGTTTTTGAGCAATGGTCACTTGTTTGTTCAACTTTTCGATGTTACGAATCGCCAGCTGCTGAAGACGCGGGCTAATTCGTCTTTTTGTTGTCACGGGCAGGATTTCCTTCAAATTTCAACACTTTAACAGCAAGGTATTCTATTACAGCTACTAAGTAAACGGCACTCCGACGCGTTCAACACAATTTGCTTGTGTATCGACCAACGAAGGGGAGGAGCCACGAAGAATACATATTGAGGACAACAAAAAAAAAGGACGAGCTTACATTGTGCTGCTGTCAGGTATAAAAACTTAGCATGTTGCTGCTCAGTATCAGTTTGTTTGTATCGTCGTACCATATACGTCGATGTAAATGTTTCCGAACGTTGTCAAAGGATACAAGAAGAAGCGGCCGTCCGTTTGCAGCAGTCAGAAAAGTTCGCCAAGCTCTCCATCTCAGATGGCACAAGCATCCCAGCTCCAAGTAAATTCCGAATACTGCCCAAACAAAAGGCCCTTTTCAGGGCCATCAATTTATCAAAGAATCAAATTGAAATTTTGTTATTACAAGCATCCGACAGTGGCTTGCCAAGAGCGTTCGATGGTAAGTGAGCTACTTGTGAACAATATTGTCGATTTCACGTAGAATGACACAAAATAGAAAGTTATCATTTGTGTGTTTGTTTACAGTTTCGTGTTTACTAGGCGCATTTAGAAAAGGTTTCAATTCTCAAATATTTTACCAAGGTGCCGTATTACATTACTCTTTTTACCCTGAGTGTTCGATAACCTCCGTATTGGAAACACAATTTCAATTTTGTTCATTACCAAAAATATGTGGTCGACCAACGAAGGGGTGGAGCTACGAAGACACATATGGAGGACAACACAAAAAAGGACGAGCTTATATTGTGCTGTAGCCAGGTATAAAAACTCAGCATGCTGTTGCTCACGCTCAGTTCGTTTGCAGCATTAGCATGCAGCAGTTCATTTGCAGCATCTCCCGCGAAATTCAAACCGCCCTCTGTTTGCTGCTGTCAGAAGAGTTGGCCAAGCACGCCGTCTCAGATGGCACCAAAGCTGTTACAATATACACCAGCTCCAAGTAAATTCCGAACACTGCCCAAACAAAAGGCCCTTTTCAGGGCCATCAATTTTTCGACAAAGAATCGAATTGAAGTTTTGTTATTACAAGCATCAAAAAGTGAGCCCCTTGTGAACAATATCGTCGGCATGTCGTAGAATGGCACGAAATAAAAAAATATCATTTGTGTGATTTGTTGACAGTTTCGTGTAATGATTCAATTTACAATAACATTCATTAAATGCTCTTTTTAGGATTACCATTTATATAAATATGTTCGAATATTTTTGATTTCGATGTACGTGTATCGATATTTCGATATTTCCATTAGAAATAACGAAATAACTGCTTTTAATACAACCTATCAGAAGATAGTCAAAATTGAAGCATTTGTATAACCAGTCTAAAGTGTATTCTACTTCACTCCGGTTATGTTTCTGACATTACCCACCCATCTTTTTTTCGAATAAAATTGTTCTACCAAACACACGGTGCACTAGTCTATCCAAGTACGATAATTACGTCGATGCCTTGTCCAGTACCCCAATTTCACGTATAGTTCCTCAATGACCGCTGGATCATCAACCAAGCATGGACGCATACGCCATATTCCCCGACCAGGTGGATTTTGAAGTGTTGGAAGAACAATGCGAATTATGTATGCTTTGTGGTCTGAAAAAGCCGTTGCAGAAAAATTTGCGGTTCGAATCCCTCCCCGCATATTCGGTGTGACAAGAATCCTTTCTATCCCAGAGGCAAAGCCTGATCTGATAAAGGAGAATTCGACATGTTTACGGTTTAAAAGCTCCCAGCTGTCGTCCACACTTGAGGTGGTCATGAATCGTTTTAGCATTGGGCTATACGCGTTTGAACCAGTAGCACCTTTTTGGTTTACTACTGAGTTGAAATCACCACCAATGATGACAGTGTTCGTAGCATTATAGAAGTAGTATGGCAAAACTGTGTTGTAGAAATTTTCCCTTGCGTTACGATTTTAAGTTCCCGATGCTGCGTACACATTAATGAAAGGTACACCATTGATCCGTGCACTGATTAACCTTGAATCCATACTTCTGTCTACATGGGTAAAGGTGAGAAAACTTCGTGCTGCAATCGCAGTTGGCATGTTGAGATGTATCGTTGTCACTTCTTGCAGGAATATGATATCAAGGTCAGCGGATTGGATGAATGAATTCAGGGTGTCGAGCTTTGTTCCATTTGTCACTGCGTTCATGTTGATTGTAGCAATCTTGTAGCTCCTCATATCAGTCATTTCGTTGTTGAGAAGGCGGTTCTTTGACATGATTGCGCCACCAGCTGAGCGTTGTCACGATAGTGGCTGCGACACGAAGACCAGCGGAGCAGCTTGAGCAGGCGGCTGGGAAAGATGCAATCTTGCTGAGGATGGCATATGTCATATGTCGCTTCGGCGGGACATATACTGTCCAGAATGTTTACCGAGGAAGCTGGAAACGCGGCTGGCATATTCGTTTTATGTAGAGTTTCCTTACAGCTGGCGGCCGCTTGCAGATACAACGTAAGGTTTCCCCGGCAGGACGGGTAGCTGATGGGTGCCGTTGCGGTGACGCCGTGAGCTGGGAGAGGTGGAAGGAGGGAAGCAAAAGTCGTTGCTTGCACATCCAGCTTGTTGATACAGTGTTGAGACGAAGAGTAGAATTTGTCCGACACTGGATAGTTCATAATAGTTGAGTGCAGCTGCAGTAACGTAACGCTGTATTCTGCATTTTATTTGTTTCGCCGGCACGACGAATGGCAGCAGGGCTCAGCGGCAACGGCGAAAGCTGGGAACGTTGGAAACTTCACAATATATACGCGAACGGAGGTCTTAGTGGAATGTACGTAATGTTTCAAAGATTTTCTTCCATTTAATTCCACTATGTAAACATAGTGGAATTAAATGGAAGAAAATCTTTGAAACGTTGGAAACTTGCTGAGGGTGGAAGTATCATGTGTTGCTTCGACGGGACATATGCTGTCCAAAATCCTTACCGTGGAAGCTGGAGACACGGCTGACATTTTCGTTTTATGCAAGGTGATGATGATGATGGTCCCACCTCATACCCCCACAAAGGTGTGAGCTGAACGATTTATCTAGAAGATAATTAATATTTTAAATCATGACAAGACCAGTTAACAAAAAAAACGGACTGGTTCAATTTACAGACATAGCCTTTCCTTCAAAAGAACGTAACCAGATATATTTCGAGTATTCCATCAACAACCAGGGTCCATCAAGAAAATTTCCATTCCGGGAAGATACTTGATAGAATCGGGAATTGAACCCAATAGCTTCCATTTCTGATAATTCTCTGTAAGACTCCTCCCGCCTGACCAAGACATCGGTACTACCACCTGCGAAGGTGAGAAGTGATGAGCCTAGTGGCAGTGCAGAGTCTAATCGAGTTATATCATCCACATCAGGCCCCTTTATTGAAAGTTGCGTACCACTAATCCAAGGCAATCCAGGGATATTCCTTTCCGGGAATACCCTGGATTGATCAGGAATTGAACCAGATATCTTGTTTTATCAGAGGAAGTCACCAAGCCCCCCACTCAACGAACCAACTCCGTTATTGCCGCAATGGCAGCAATAACCGCGATTAACTCTATTGTCGAGCAAAACCAGCAAAGCAACTCCATCATCATATCAGACCTTGATCACAACAAAAGTCTAAAAGCTTCAATTCAACCCGATGAGCTCTTAGTACTGGTCACCATATTCGATTTCAAGTTAGTCTCTTTCTGCTTATCGCGCGCGTGGCTCAGACTTCTGTAGACATCTCATTATTTTTAAAAACTATAATAAACAATTAACAAAAATCCATCATCATCATGGCGAATATAATAACTTAGTGTGACTAAATGCAAATAATAGAAGAGAAAAAAATACAATCTTCGTGGTATTACATAGTTATTCAAATAACTCCAAAATATAAAAATTCAAAAAATCTGTCTACAAAGCAGATTTTACGTGTGAAATACATAGTGTTTTGAACTCCGCTAATGTTGCCGCACGTTTAATATGTCTAGGCATCGAATTGAAAAAACTTATTCCTTTGTACAACAAGGAGTTCTGTGATCTACTAAATAAAAAGTTAGGTGTTCTTGCATCAGACGCGTTTCTAGTGTTGTACCTATGCACATCACTTCCTCTTTCAATTCGATCACACAAATATCGAGGCAACATTCCATTAATAATTTTAAAAATGAACACCATTGTTAAGTAATAAATTCTTTGCTTCACAGAGAGCCATTGTAATGCGCTTAGCATGAAACTAGAGGAAGTGTATCTGTTACATTTTAAAATTAATCGCATGATTCTATTTTGCAATCGCTGTAACCTCAATATTTGTGTTTGATTGGCAAGAAACAAAATGGACGGGCAGAAACAATAGATTTATATAATTAAATTTTACTACTAATTGTTAAATCATTTTTCAGACGACACAATATACCATACTTTTTAGCAATCTTTTTGATGATATTGTCGATGTGAGACTTAAAGGTTAACTTATCATCAATGATTATTCCAAGATATTTTAATTCACTAACGCGATCAATAGTCTCACCATTTATTTCAACGTTAACGGCAGGCCTAGTATTAGCCGAAGAGATAATCATATATTTAGTTTTAGAAACATTTAACTTTAATTGTTTAAATTTTAACCAACGAGCAAGGGAATGCAAATCTTCGTTCAAATGCGCCACGGCTTCATCTATATCCTTAGCTGAAATGAACAGAACAGTGTCGTCAGCAAACAAATTTAAGTCACAAAATCGTAAAACTCGTCTAATGTCATTTATATACATAATAAATAAAATAGGACCTAAGACACTACCTTGCGGCACTTCAAGAAACTAGTTTTCTGAGTTCTATCACATAAATAGTTTTCAAACCACTTATGTGCTATCCCTCCGATACCAAATCGCTCTAAAGTTTTCAAAAGTAAAGGTCTCGAAATTGTCTCAAAAGCGCGTTTCAGATCCAAAAATACAGCAAAAATAGTCTCTTTAACCTCGATTTTCTCTTTCCATTTTGCCAACACTAGATTCAAAGCGGTTTCGCAAGAGTGTCCCTCTCGGTATCCCGATTGTTCAGGAATTAGCAAATTATTATTATTCAAATAACTCATCAGCTGGCCCTTAACAACAAGTTCTAAAATTTTCTCTAATGTGTGCAACATGTTAATGGGGCGGTACTCTTCGGCTTTATCCGTCCCAGTAACTTTGGGAATAGGAATCACAAGTGATTCCTTCCAAACTGTCGGCACGTGCCCAGTTTGTAGCGATTCATTTACAAGGTCCAGCAGATCGTGTCCGATGACATGAAAGCAATCCTGTACCACTTTTGCATTGACATTATCGATACCAGCCGATTTTCCCAAAGAAAAACAAATATCTTTCAATTGTTCAAAAGCGATTGGGTGAAATCCATCAAATCTACAGTTAATATTAACCCATTATTGCCCAACCTACTATATATAGTAGGTGATAAGAAAAACTCCTATTACTAAAACAATAACGCAGAACAGGCATTATAAATGAATTAATATTGTTCGTATACTCTTGCAGAATACATTTGGAGAAGTTAGAGTGGTTAAACCGGTGTTTACGCTTTGTTTTCAATCAATTTTCCCTTAAGGGGTTACACATTTCTGTCAGGATGAAAAAAAAATCGAATTTTTGTAAATTAGGTATTCTGAAACTACATACGCTGAGAAAAATTTTCTCAAAATTTCATTAAGATCGGAATACTACATCTTGAGTTATAGCTATTCATAGACCGCTACCCATCGACCACTCGTAGGCGGTGCGTAGTGTTTGATACGCTAGACCGTTGACTCGCTGCATCGACAGTAAAACTCGATTATCTCGGAGTTGTATTTTGTTGAAAAGTTCATTCGCGGCGATCACGATATCTCAGGAACCAATTAATCGATCAAGCTGAAATTTTCACTGGTTGTTCCTTATTATATCAGCTGCTTTGAGTACGAAAATAATTTTACTGGAATGACCACATCATTTTTTTCCGATCGGAAAACTCAATTTGTGATGCTCGTGAAAACTAAGTTGGGCAATAATGGGTTAATCGGCTGTGTTATTTCCACAGGTTTACTGACCAGCTCAATACTTTGATTGATCAGTTGGACACTGTTAACGAAATAACTGTTCAATTTTTCAGCTATTATTTGTTCAGATTGTTCTTCTATCCCGTTAAAAGTTATGGACTGCGAGGAACTACGTTTAGGTTTAATTAAATTCTTTAGGATTTTCTATAACTCTTTGCTGTTGTTTTGATGTTGATCGATCTTCCTTTGAATATATTCACATTTGGTCTTCTTCAAGGTCCGTGAATAAATATTTCGCGCGTGTGTGTACCCATTCCAAAGACGTTCACTATTAGTTCTGCAAAATTTCTTGTACTTTTTATCCCTTTTACGTTTAAGGCGCAAAAGATCTAAAGAGTACCAGCTGTTCGAGTTATTTGAATTAACAAACTTTTGAGAAACTAAACTATTTGTACACTCTTTTAACACGTTAGTTAGAACAGCTGCCTTGTTATCCAAATTTCCATTCAATTCCGTAAAATCCATGCTTCTCGAAACCAGTTGAGACATAGCTTGCTTCGAATATCTTTTCCAGCACTTGATTTTAACTTTATCCTCTTCACGGTTAGGTTCATTCTCCAGTAAAATTGAAATTGTCTCATGGTCTGAAATTTTACAATCGGCCTCTACATACAAATGAATGCTATCCAAATTTCCATTCAATTCCGTAAAATCCATGCTTCTCGAAACCAGTTGAGACATAGCTTGTTTCGAATATCTTTTCCAGCACTTGATTTTAACTTTATCCTCTTCACGGTTAGGTTCATTCTCCAGTAAAATTGAAATTGTCTCATGGTCTGAAATTTTACAATCGGCCTCTACATACGAATGAACCCCATCAAAATTGGAATACACGTGATCTATCAATGTTCTACTGTGTCTGGAAATTCTTGTAAACTCACTAACCGTTTGCTTGAAATTGAAAAACTCTGCCAACTGCTTCAACTGATTCGAATTTTGATCATTGAGCCAATCAATATTGAAATCGCCCGAAATTACATTAAGTTTACTTAAGTCAACGAAATTCTCCCACCAGTTTTCTAAAATTTCTAAAAACCGTCGATCGCTTGAACTAGGGAATGGTATACTACTGCAAAATTTCCCATCTGCATGCCTCCTTCAACTGATATACCCAAAAACCAATTATTATCAACTGCTTCGTTTAACCGAACGTTGAATTTAATCGATTCTTTGGCGTAAATAGCAACTCCACCGGTATGTCTGGAATGAGATAGGCAAAAAGCAACTTTATAACCCGGAATGCTATACTGATCAAATGCATCAGCATCAACAATATGTGTTTCTGATATTAAAACCAACAATGGACGTTTGTTTTCTACAAGATGTCGCATTGCGACAAAGTTTGTAGATAACCCAGCTATATTTAAATACAATGTTTCAGACAACCTCTCGTTTGTTAGTTGCTATTCACTTGACAAAACGTTGCTTTTTCCAATTCTAGCAGTCTTCGATATACTGAACACTGCTTACTAAATGCCGCATGATTTACGTCCAAATTCATTTTACGTTCATTATTCTTTTTAATACAATTAACGCATTTAAAATCCGTTGACGAGCATTCAGATGTTCTATGTGCTCCATTACATCTGGAGCATGTTTCTTTATTCACGCATCCCGTGCTCTTATGACCATATTCTCCCCAGTTGAAGCAGCGCAGCACGTTAAAGGCCTCAAAAACAGAACACCTATCCCAACCAATGTTTACCGCACGGGCTGACATCAGGCTGCTATAAGTGTCCTTATAAACTTCAATTATAACATTGTATTTGTTATATTTGAAGCGTGGATTTTGGAAATTGGCAACAACTTTAACATATTCAAACGGAATACCCTCATTCTGACTCTTCAATAAGTCAATGAAGACTTCTTCAGAGTATCGATCACTCATCCCCATTATTTTTATCTTCGGTTTACCGGGTATCGGTATAACAGCATTATACTTTTCACCCAGATTGCTTACAATGTTTTTTTTCACCGATTCAATATTATCCCGAGTTGCACACTCCACAATAATCGAGCAATCTTTACCGTTTTTAAAGTTGCTAATTTTGTGCACCTTTGGATCTAATTTATTTTTTAATTCATTCCTCGTGTCGTCACTCGATTGCAACGGCTCGACTGGTTTAATCACAATGACCGGGCGAGCCTTACGTTTCGTTTGACTACTAGTTCTAATTTTATTAGTCCCTGTAGCTCCCGACAAAACATTCGCGTAAGTAATTCTACTATTTTTATCAAAAACCTCGTCATTATTTCCATCATCGTCTATTTCAATTAGCATCGGTTCATCTTCTTTATTCGTCAAAATTTTTCGTTTTCTACTGGGATTCCCGTCAGATTCAGAATGAACCTTCCTATTACTAAAATTCCTCTTTCTGTTCATTCCAACTAATTCAATTTCACGCTTAACATTTTCATTAAAACAACTTTTAAAATCTTCCAACTTTTTGGCAACACTGTTTTCCAAGCCAGCCAATTTACTCTCGAGAGAGTTGTTGAAAGACCTGATCAGTTTTTCTATTCCGTTTTCTACTGCGATGTTTATCTGTGCATCGATGTTTTTCGGGCATCAGTGAGAGATTCAGAAATGGAAGCGAATTGTTCCATCTTCTTATCCAACTCAATGATTATCGAACTGGCATCCTGCACACCAGAAGACTGGGTTGATAAACATTTTGCACATTTGTAGCAAAGACTTGCATTATCAGCCACCCAATTTACCATGGCCTTTGTTAACCCGGAACATTTTTGATGGTATTTATCGCCGCAAAAAAGGCATAGTACAAGACCTTCGGCGAGACTCACCGTGCCCGTACACTTTGCACACAGGCCACTCATTATAGGCAAATTAAACAACAGCTGGAGAAGCGGGACAAAAACAAAAAAATATAACACTGCGTCACCTCGCTGCTGGGAAACTTACAAAGCCAGCCGATGCAGCGAAATGAAATCCGAAAATCACAGAACAATAATAGTCTGTATGACTACACACTATACTCATCTGAATGATATTCCGATTAGCGATTAGCGCCCACAAAGTTTTCAACGAAAAGCAAAGTATTTCTCACAAATTTAAGCGATTGCTTCCTGCACTATGTACACACAAGTTACCATATTCACTTTCACAAAGCAATGATGTGCCACCACAACCGACGGACGCTTGCGTACGTTTTCCCCGACAGGACAGATATGACGATGGGAGTCGTTCTGGTGGCGCGGTGTGTTTGAAGAGATGGAAACAGGAAAGCGAAAGACGCTGCTTTTACATCCAGTTTGTTGTTGCTGTAGACGACAAAGCTAGTCGAATTTTACATGACGCCGAGTGTTTGCGTAATCATTTTATTGTTACACAAACGAGACGGATAGTTGCGGTCGGGCACCGTCCTCACAACCAAGGATGCAAAATGCCTACCTTTTCTGCGGCTGTAATTTTTCTGCCTATATTCTCATTTCTCTTTCGACGTTGCTGTCTTTCGCTATTGCAGGACGCCCAGCGCTGTGCGGCAGTCTGTAATCAAAGCAGTAACATGACAAAAAAATACTGCCCCCAGTACAGCCACCAGACGCGAGCGGTACAGCTTCTCTTTCCTTATTTTACACTTTTTAATATTCTTAATCTAATCAATATTTTCAATCAAAAACGACGTCAATGAATGCTGTTCGTTTACGCTACGACCGGCATCAACGCTTTCGTGTGCGGGCCTCTCCCTTTGACTACGCAGAGAAAAGTGTACAAAGCGAGAGAACAAACATTACTACGCCACACTCTCACCGAGCAGTCGGAGTACAGCAGCAAAACAAAAATGTATTCTACTGCTCTACGGGAAAATGTACTCGGTTTGCCTACCGTTCTGGCAAGAACTGTAGTGATGTGTCGCTGTAGCGGGCTGTACGGCTTATGCAAATGTAAATATACCGAAAAAATGTAGTTTACTGGTACCTTTGGCATCCCTGCTTACAACACCTCCTAATCTTGTCCGCTCCACGATCAATCTCACTGTAACTCACACCATCACGGTTCCCCGGCGTATGGGCGAAGAGAAAAAAGATGGGTGGGTAATGTCTGCGACATAACCGGAGAGATGTAGAATACATAAAGAACACGTTCTTCAAATATGTTGATACTCATTGGAATTTTCGGACAAAAGGTGATTTGGGCGAGGAATATTTCAAATTATTCTTTACAAAAATGATGGTGGTCCTGAAAAGGACCGGTTTTGTTGGCGTTGTTGGCCTTGGTGAGGGAGATGGCTAACGATGAAATTAATTGTTAGCATGAGGAAGTCGCGTAGTACTGGTCAATGGAAGAACAGATAATAATTGATTCCTGAAAATCAATTTTTCTTTATTCATGTAAATTATACATACTTACAAATCTAATAGAAGATTCCTGGTCATATTTCTGAATCATTAGTGCGAACATTGTGTAATTTGGTTAAGTACAATGAAAGTTACAAACTTTCCAAACTCGACCTTCTGTTCCTTCAGAAATATTGAAATGGGGTGTCTATATTAAACCGTTAGTCGTGGTCACAATAAAAAAGATGGGTGGGTAATGTCTGCGACATAACCGGAGTGTCGTACCTACACTTGTGACGTTAATACAAATCTAATGATATGCAACGAAATTACGTTTGCATGTGAAATTTTCAAATGATTCGTTATAATTATGGTTAAAAATTCTAATTGGAAATTCTTTTCCATCACCAACTATTTTTCTTTTTTCGAATCTACAGCATTCTTTGAAAATATTGTTGAAATGTTATTGATGAAAAACTGAAAATGCGTTTGGCAACACTGCTCACTAAATGGATGGTGGGAAGACGCACATTCGTTTTGATTATGCTAGTATTAGTAGCAGAAAAGAAAGAAAAGGCGCATGGCCCGAAAACGAGCAAGCGAGAGAGCGATAGTAGTTCGTATTCGCTCTACTAAACTAAAAAAAAAGATGGGTGGGTAATGTCTGTAACATAACCGGAGCATCGTGACTTCACTTCGAGACGTTAATTTGAATCTAATGATTTATGCAGTTAATCAAAGGAGGCTGCCAAAAAGTTCGAATAAAAGCAAGCGACTAGTGTACTTTGCACGTTCTATATTTTATCAATACTAGAGAGGATCAATAAAATAATTCAAATTGTAATAGCGACATGCAATTGTGGCAACACTGGCCATGAGATGGTGGGGGAACACGCACATTCGTTTTAGTTATGATGGTATTAGCAGCAGAAAGGAATGGAAAAGCAGTGCACGAAAACGAGCGAGAGAGGATAATTTAAATTCTCTTTCTTTCTTTCCACACATCGTATTTCTTATATAGCTTTCTGAAAATTATTTGTTATACACCATAAAATGTAAATTTCAGTTTAACTCTTATTAGAACATAATTAATTGGTCCTGAAAAGAACCGTTTACTGTTTTATTGCGGGAGCATAATTCAGACGCACTCCTCGCGGACACGGTGAGCCAGAAAGCACTATTTTGCATCCTCCAACAAACCGACCAAGTAGGCATCGTTGGCTTCTCGGGGCATCATTACGATTGAGCTTTGTAAGCGTAGCTCGACTTTGCAGTCCTGTACAATCTCACGAACCAGACGCTGGAACGATAGCCTACGGATTAGTTGCCCTTTAGTTGGGGCGAAATTCTTGCAGGGCGACAGTTCCGATGAGTCACCAGTAGCTGGGGCACTTTTTCCGTCCGTCGCTATTGCCAACTGCTTTCCTTCGGTGGACTGGCTGCTTGCTAGTGCTTGAACGAATACGAATGATGAGTAAAACCGACCGACCAATATTCATATATGAACACACGAGAAAGCACTACTATCGCTCTCTCGCTCGTTTTCGTGCCATTCCTGCGCCTTTCCTTTCCGTTCGGCTACCAATACTAGCATAACCAAAACGAATATTCTGTCTTTCCATCGCCTTCAATCTAGTGGCCAGTGCTAGCAAACTTGCATGTTCAGTTTTCAATAACAACATTCAAACAATATTTTCAAAGAATGTTGCAGATTTGAAAAGAAGGAAGGAAAAGAGTCCTGCACAATCTCACGACCCAGACGCTGGAACGATAGCCTACTCTGTTGCCCTTTAGTTGGGGCGAAATTCTTGCAGGGCGACAGTTCCGATGAGTCACCAGTAGCTGGGGCACTTTTTCCGTCCGTCGCTATTGCCAACTGCTTTCCTTCGGTGGAATGGCTGCTTGCTAGTGCTTGAACGAATACGAATGATGAGAAAAACCGAACGACCAATATTCATATATGAGAAAGCACTACTATCGCTCTCTCGCTCGTTTTCGTGCCATTCCTGCGCCTTTCCTTTCCGTTCGGCTACCAATACTAGCATAACCAAAACGAATATTCTGTCTTTCCATCGCCTTCAATCTAGTGGCCAGTGCTAGCAAACTTGCATGTTCAGTTTTTCAATAACAACATTCAAACAATATTTTCAAAGAATGTTGCAGATTTGAAAAGAAGGAAGGAAAAGATTTTCACAAATTTAAATTCTTTCGTGTTATTTGTTAGCGCTGATAAAGGCTATTTAGTTTGCTACTAGCAAGGAGCTGCACAAACAAATCGATTTATGCAGTTAATCAACGGAGGCTGCCAAAAAGTTCGAATAAAAGCATGCGACTAGTGTACTTTGCACGTTCTATATTTTATCAATACTAGAGAGGATCAATAAAATAATTCAAATTGTAATAGCGACATGCAATTGTGGCAACACTGGTCATGAGATGGTGGGGGAACACGCACATTCGTTTTAGTTATGATGGTAGTAGCAGCAGAAAGGAATGGAAAAGCAGTGCACGAAAACGAGCGAGAGGATAATTTAAATTCTCTTTCTTTCTTTCCACACATCGTATTTCTTATATTGCTTTCTGAAAATTATTTGTTATACACCATAAAATGTAAATTTCAGTTTAACTCTTATTAGAACACAATTAATTGGTCCTGTAAAGAACCGTTTATTGTTTTATTGCGGGAGCATAATTCAGACGCACTCCCCGCGGACACGGTGAGCTAGAAAGCACTATTTTGCATTCTCGAACAAACCGACCAAGAAGGCATCGTTGGCTTCTCGGGGCATCATTACGACTGAGCTTTGTAAGCGTAGCTCGACTTTGCAGTCCTGCACAATCTCACGACCCAGACGCTGGAACGATAGCCTACTCTGTTGCCCTTTAGTTGGGGCGAAATTCTTGCAGGGCGACAGTTCCTGATCGGGTTGCGATGAGTCACCAGTAGCTGGGGCACTTTTTCCGCCGTCGTCATCGCCCACTGCTTTTCTTCGATGGACTGGCTGCTTGCTAGTGCTTGAACGAATACGAATGATGAGAAAAACCGACCGACAGATATTTATATAATCGCGCTAATATGCACTACTATCGCTTTCTCGCTCGTTCTCGTGCCGTGCATGAGCCTTTCCTTTTCGTCCGGCTTCTAATGGCCTAACCAAAGGAATATGCAGTCTTTCCCCCACCAAGTGCTCTCGTCAAGCAACCCAATGCGAATAACCATACGAACAAACATGTAGTGGACCTATATATAAACTTTTCATTATTTTATTGTTCGGTTGGTCTACCATAACGACGGCTCTGTGCGGGATGGGCTGAAAATTTTCACTTTTCCGAGTCGTTTTCGAAAGATTTTTCAAAACACATTTTTTTTGTTATTAGTACATGTTATACATACTTCAAATTTTAATACAGCATAGAGGAACATATTTGCAACAAATTGGCCTAAAAATCAAATCATTCTGTTAAGTATGATAAAAGTTATTAACGTTCAAAATCTGACGCGGCACCGCAGCCGATATTTTGAAACGGGACCCCTATATTGAAACCTTAAATGTATTCTACATTAAAAGGCCGATTGCACTCTGTACCGGAATGAAGGGGCGAAAAAAATCAACAGGCGTACGCTGGGAATTCTTACGGGCGGAGCCACAGGATTATCGTTGCTGTCCCTTTGTCTTGTTCCGGGATACTTAGCCTTCTCCGTTTATGACCGCCTATCACTATATTGGCCCCCTTTTTTCGCAGTGGCTTGCAAGCTTTGTTCTGGAATGACGGGGTGGAAAAAATCAACAGTCGTACACTATGGCTTCTTCCGGTCGGAACCTAGCACTATATTGGCTCTCTTTTTTTGCAGTGGCTTACAGACTTCATGTTACACGGTGAGCACTAGCCTGGTCCAAAATACCTGAAATCTCAAAATCAAAACCTTGCACCTGAAAATATGTGCATAAAGTTAGCACTACCACTTAAGAAAAAGTGAACCATGACACATGGATTAATTGTCGCTTAATTGTCGTAAATTAGTTGTGAAATCCAAAAAATTACAGTAAAGTTAGCAATACCACCCTAGAAAACTGCATTTTTCTAAAGTTCAAAAACTTTAATCACACGTAAACATTTGTCGTAATTTAGTTGTGAAGTAAAAAAAACTCGCACTTGTTACTATACCGAATTAAGTAGTGCTACAGTAAAGTTAGCACTACCACCCTAGAAAACTGCATTTTTCTAAAGTTTAAACACTTTAATCACACGTAAACATTTCTAGAGCGTTTTTTTCATTACATCATATCTAACAGAAACGTGAAACGGAGAAAATCGCGTGCAAAAATTTTCTTGTGTTAAAAGTTTATTTAACAATTAAAGCACACAGAAGGCTATTAATTGTACTATCACCTCTGCATTTACTCATTGTAGGATCGTATAAGCATATTACATGTTTTTCGCGAAGCTAATAGGGAGATAATTGATAACTATTATTTTATTATATTTTGCCGATCACTTTTCCTATTATGCTCTTATACATATGTGATCTTGGCAACACCGTTTGTAGATGACACATTTTACTATGACGTTTTGAGAGACGGGCTTGTAGTTGTGATGTATTTCCATAGGCGGCTCCAGCTGGCTGACAAAGGAGGGGCACGCCTTTCTGACAAAATATTATTTATAGATCATTTAAAAAATAAATACATTTAGAAACTTCGAATTTTAGAATAATTTCTTAAAACAGTTCATATTTCGGGATTAACGACTAGTGAATCAAACACCATCCTTGAATGAAATAACTATTTTTTATAACTCATTTATTCGACACGGCTCATTGCGGTGACTTAACGAAGCCGATGGTCTTTTATATATTTACAAAATGTAACTAAAAACAAAACCAAATGTTATTGAGTGTTCGTCGGATTTAGTACGTGCTATACTTACCATAGCTTCTTTCGCGGCGGGGACACACGTGTCTTGTCGCCTGCTGTATCATGAGGTTCATTTACTTTTCTCTTATCATTCACGTAAAGATGGGAAATCTATTCGCGAGTGGTTCAGGAGAACTGGTTCTTCAAATAGAAAGAGTGAACGGGAGTTCCTTTCCAAAGCACAGTAGTAATTATTTAATTTCCTTAGACATGAATTGGCCAGTTCGCCTAGAGCAGATCGCCAAATTCCAGGGATTAATTTTAAGGTGAACGAATGACAATGAACTGACATACCGTCTCGCAAACTGTCATGGATGCCATCCTGTGGAAATTGGAAATTGACGAATAACGACATTCAAGAAGAATAGAAAAATCCCTCTCACTCCCAATTTCTGTCATTTCATCATACACAACTGGCCAACGAATATATGTAACAGTTCGATTGGCAAACGCTCAGAGAGAGTTTTCGCTCCAAAATTATACTGCATATGTCTTCCGGTCTTTTCAGATCACACTTTCGACAATTATTCGCTATGTGCAATTAAAAATTCAACTGAACGGGAAAATGGTTCATGTGATCTAGTTCGTTTTAAAGAACTATTCTGCCCATCTCTAATCGGTAATGCCGCGTTCGTGCTCACGATCAGATTTTTTCGTTACCTTTTGCACTTACAGGTCACAAAAGCCGCGCTGGCTGTTGATGTTGGGGTGCTTGATGCTGTGTTTTCAGTTGAACAATTGCCACAAATTTGGCAACCTGATAATTGTAGTTGGATTGATTTGCCATAAATGTATTGGCAATTGGTTATGATGTATTCACCTGACTATCTTCCGCTTAAAATTTGCACATTATGTCCCGTTTAATACACAGTACTTGCACATAGAAATTAGCCATATTCAGGAAAAAGTTTCTTCAAGTATCAGGTGAAACGGATTCTACATCTCCAAATAATGACGTGTATTTTTTATTCGGTTTAAAGGGGTAAGCGTTGATAGCTCATATAACTGTACCTCTAAACTGTCATTTTCCATATACACGGGAATCTTAATTCCAATACTTTCAGCCACGTATTTTAAGCTGTTCTGCATTGGATAGGCATTTTTGGACAGGTGAAGTAAGGTGACATTCATAAGCCTAAGCTCAATTTTCACTTCTAGAAAATATTCTGAAATATGTTAATGTCATTTTTGTGTACTTTTACTCTCTGCGTTTTCCAAAAGAAATTCTTGTTTTTCATTTTCTTGAGAAAACAATTAAATTGAGTACTTATTTTGCTATCATCGAAATATCTCAACAGTTTTTTAAATATTTGCTCTCACAGTGCACTGGTAGCAGATCAGTTTAATGACAAAGAACAATTCCTTGCTCTCGATTTTGATCTTTTAGTCGTTCACAACATCAAGTTTAGTTTTCAATTTGCTATCAGATTTTACTCAAATACGCCCACAATATCAAACATAAATTCTGAATTTCCAAATAATAGTGTGTACACTGTACAGTAGGGTGGGGCAAAATGATCGTTTTTTCAGCACAGCACTTTTTTGGTTCCTTTTGGGGTCCCAAACAACTGTGCAAAATTTGGGGTCGATTGGTGTTGACCCGGCGTAGCGCATTGCGTTTGAAATTTGTATGGAGATTAGTATGGGAAAACCTACATTTTTGCATTTTTAATTCTACAGACTACAATTCTTCCTGTAGTAAGCCAACAATTAGATAGAAGTATAGTCCAGGATATGCTGAACAACTTTGCCGAAGAATGTATGGTGTTAGAGTGTCTCTAAGCCAAGTTATAGCTGTTCAAAGTTCAATATATCGAATTAAATGCCAAAAATCATTTTTATTGCCAACACTGCGGGTGTACCAATGGAATTTCATATAGAATTCCAAAATAACATTATATATTTTAGATTTACCACATTGGTATGTTTGGATGAATTATTCAAAAACCTTAGCTCAATTTCATGAGCGTAGGTAGTTTAGCAATAAGGCGTAGTGAGCGGTGAGGGGGGGGGGGTCTTTAATATGTAGAAATTCGAACTGAAATGTTTTTGAGTTGGAATGTTCAGATGAATTATTTCAAAACATTTACACATTGTCCTACTCATAATAGTAACGATGAAATAAAACATACTGTATCCCTTTGCCTTGACTTATATCAATAGAAGTTATGTTACAGACTGAATCAACTGATGTCCAGTTGATATGTCAGAGGATTGCATTGAATATATTTCAGTTTAATACGCACTATGATTTGATGGGATGCTCATTTCTATGCTGTTCGATCACGAGACGTGAAGCTAATTTCTGGATTTCAACATGAAATCCACCAGATCCCCACATCAATTTTGCTTCAGGTGATCGAACAGCATCGAAATGAGCATCCCATCAAATCATAGTGCGTATTAAACTGAAATATATTCAATGCAATCCTCTGACATATCAACTGGACATCAGTTGATTCAGTCTGTAACATAACTTCTATTGATAAAAGTCAAGGCAAAGGGATGCAGTATGTTTTATTTCATCGTTACTATTATGAGTAGGACAATGTGTAAATGTTTTGAAATAATTCATCTGAACATTCCAACTCAAAAACATTTCAGTTCGAATTTCTACATATTAAAGACCCCCCCCCCCCCCTCACCGCTCACTACGCCCTATTGCTAAACTACCTACGCTCATGAAATTGAGCTAAGGTTTTTGAATAATTCATCCAAACATACCAATGTGGTAAATCTAAAATATATAATGTTATTTTGGAATTCTATATGAAATTCCATTGGTACACCCGCAGTGTTGGCAATAAAAATGATTTTTGGCATTTAATTCGATGTATTGAACTTTGAACAGCTATAACTTGGCTTAGAGACACTCTAACACCATACATTCTTCGGCAAAGTTGTTCAGCATATCCTGGACTATACTTCTATCTAATTGTTGGCTTACTACAGGAAGAATTGTAGTCTGTAGAATTAAAAATGCAAAAATGTAGGTTTTCCCATACTAATCTCCATACAAATTTCAAACGCAATGCGCTACGCCGGGTCAACACCAATTGACCCCAAATTTTGCACAGTTGTTTGGGACCCCAAAAGGAACCAAAAAGTGCTGTGCTCGGTTGATGTGGCTATGATTACGTTTTTCCATATAACAACGCCTCACCCTACTGTACAGTTATGTTACTATATTGCTTCCGTAGATGAATCCTGATATATTGTTTAACTAATAAAAAGGGACAAGACCAATCTATCATTTTGGCAAACAAATTCGAGTCACTTTAAATTATTAGCCTTGGAATTCCATTGATTTTGGGCAGATTCCTCGTTCAACGGAATGCAGATACGCGAGAAATTAGAATTTTTGTGCTCATCTCGGAAAGCTTTTAAAAGCTTTTTATTGTTTGTTTACACTTTTGCTTGGTTATTTATTTCACAGTTTTAAACCAACATGGTACCGAGTTATTCCTCATCTAGGAAAAGAAAACAAAAATAACTGTGAATAGTTGCTCGAAAAACCTTCAGTGTCGACTCGGGAACTTAGATTATCCTGAAAGTACTGTGGCTCGAGTGATTAGAAGTACAAGGAAACCACTACTGCCATCCATGGTTGTCAACTGTGGTTGAAGGTCATTCGGAAAATCAAACCTGATCTCAATAGCTTGAATTATGGTTTGGCGAAAAAATCGACGATGAAGTCTATGGAAATTTCAAACAAATCGGGGTTTAAACAAGGCTCCTACTCACTGCAAGGTTCCTAGGAGATGCAATTTTGTTTTCGTGGGTAAGTTCACGAAAAAAAAGATTTGGCGAGGGATCGGTACCTTTAGCAAGAAAACCGGCTATATTGTGACGGATTAGATTGAATTTGGAAATAGTTAAAAGGGAGTGCTCCAATAAACGGGTTTTACGCTTCATTAATTTTCATGATGGTCCAGTCATAGTCATAGTCAGCTGCCATAACAGCAAGGACGTGCTACCAGTCCCGTGCGCCGGAATTATCAAGGGATGGTAGGGTTTTGATATTTTTACGTTTCTTATAAAAGAAAGATACGAAAGACCTACGGCTCCGTGAAGCTAACGCCTTGAGCCGTGCCAATTAAACGAATTAAAAAAAGAAAGGTACAGAAATTCTTCAACTCTAAAGATTATTCCCGAGCCGTGGAGGGTCGAGTCTTGCGTACCAATCGATTCAGCTCCACAAATTGAGCCAACAAACATCGCTGCCTGCTAGCTTGTGGTAGTATCGAATTTTTACTGTAGTAGTTTGTAGTAGTTCAGCCTGCCAACTTAACCTAAACCTCTTGTTTACCCTAATCCGCATCCCTCGGATCCATCGTTAGGTGTTACTTCAGGATGGATTGCGCTCCTGCTCTTTTTATTTTATCGTTCATTGCTACTTTTTCTAATTCTTCTTGGTGCGACTCGTGCATATTTATATGCTAGCTGTCGCTGAGAATTCCTCGGCGGCGGTATTTCTCTCGATATCGATGCCCATTTTCGTGAGCCATATAGCTCTCAACAACTGCGACGGAGATATCATCGGCAGTGAAATTTCTCTTGACAACGGTAACCCGATCTTCTACGACTTCATGTGGCTCGTTCGTGTTTTTCCTTATCTCCCGTTGCTAGTTCGCTGACCGAACTTTGCTGTGTCTACTCACAACTATTGATATTATCGCATCTTGTCTAAACAGAAACCGATTCGGAGATGCCGATCAGTTTGACTTACATACCTTTCCAGTCACCCTGGTAATATTTTTTCCTTGATTTCTTCAACGGCTTGTTTCTAGAGTGTATAAACTCAAATGACATTTTATGATTCAAACGGCTCGCAGTATTGTTTACTGTTAAGACATTTTTAAAGGTAATTATTCTAAATCCTCGTAGGATGGGTCTGAGCCCCCGAAACCTTTCCAGTGCGCACGGGTTGCGTGCTACAATTGTTCAAAAGCATAGGAGTCATTTCATCTCAAACTAGCGAAATCCGCAAAATTGTTACTCCAATAGAAAAATCTTGAGCGATAATGAAATTCGATCTGAAGATTAAAGGAGCAGTCACCAGCGACATCGGACAGATGGAGAATTGATGGAGTCGGTTAGCCGAGGCAGTGACTAAAAGAAGGTGTGCACTAACTGATGTCATTGAAAAATGCATGCATATATTTAAGACACAGATTAGTTGTTTCAGTTATTCCCTTGAGATAAGCTCTAATTATTTATGTTCCAACCTTAGATAGTTTATTGGTAAAGTGTAAAAAATACACGAATTTGAAAAAGTCCCATGCCTAAATGATCTAGCCTTTTATGCGTAGCATTAGGTAATGATAACACGGTGCTACAAAATAAAAAAAATGAATGTACTTTTCAAGTGATCAAGTGTTGAGTGTGCCATTTAACTCCCGTTATTACTGGATAGATTTATGAAGGCGATGGCCTTTTGATTCTCGTCAAGTTTTAGCTCTACTTTAAATATATAAAATAGAAATAATTTTTTCAAAAGTTCCGAATTTATCGGTAACTACTTATTATTCTCCATATTTTCGATGCCGGTATTACTGGTACCATAATCCTAATACTTTACTTATTGCTTGCACAAATTCAAAATTGCTTTTGTTACCAAATTTAATTAATTAGCTTTTACTTGGTTTAATAAAGTATAACAAAAGAATGATCGCCTTGTTGATCACTTTTAGAATTTTAACAAATTGAAGTAGGGAAATACAAATATCTTTTTACCAAAATAGCTTCCGGTCGAATAGGGGGGGGGGGGGGGGCACGCGCCCCTCCCTGGAGCCGCCAGTGTGTATTTCATGTGCTGTATTGCAACCAAGAGTGTAGATATGAGGTTTGGCATTGAAAAAAGATGCTAACTACAGTCGACTTGGAAAAACATCACAACGCAAAACATCACATCTACAAAATATTAGCAAAACTTTGGTATACTATATATGACATTTTGATTAGAGATTAAATTAACATAAAAAGAGTTATTTTTCTCTGTTATTTGTGGACGAGACAATGCTTGGCTTTTATTTGGCATAATTAACTCAGTTTGTTTACATTTGTTAGATATGACATTTTGAATAAACGGTATAGATTTGTCGTAAATTAATTGTGAAGTAAAAAAATGTCGCGCTTGTTTTTTTTAATTTGTTATAGTGTAGTAGTTGTTGTTGTTTATTGACACTTGACATCGAAGCTGGTGCATTCGTGTCTAAAGGAAAATTATTCAGATATAAATTCAAAGTACGTTACATTGCATTCTAACATCTTTTAAACACATTCGTTTCTTTGAGGAAGTTTAACATACTCGTCTCGTTGTCATTGTTGTTGCATAGCGCTGCTCTTAAACTCGTTGGGTCGATATCGTGCTTTATTCTGGCTTCGTCGAATTTCTTGCAGTGGAGTGTATGCCGGACGTCTACAGTGACTCCGTAGCAATCGCATACTGGTGGGGATGCCTTCGTCAGCAGGAACTGGTGTGTTAATCGGATATGCCCTGTTCGCAGCCTGGTAAGTGCTCGTTAATCAGCGGAGCTCTCGCGTGGACGCTGACCACCGACGGTACCATTGATTTCGGATAGCTAATTTGATGTGCTTGACGGCGTCTGCCCCCGGAACAGATATAGCTAAAGGAGTAATATTCCTCGCTTCTCCTGTGAGTCTGTCAGCCCCCTCGTTACCACGGATGCCAGCGTGACCTGGAATCCAGCAAAGCTTGATTGACTAATTTCGTAGCCGTTTTTACGATTTCCTGGATCCACGGGTGCTGGGATGTGCCGGCTTCGATTGCCGATAAACAGCTGACCGAATCGGACATTATCACTAAGTCGCTAACCGTTTTAAATGTTGTTAGCGCTGTTTTTATTGCGAATGCCTCTGCCAAGAAGACACAGCATTGCTGTGGAAGGCCAACTGACTATTGTGGAAGGCCAACTGACTGTTGGAAGTGTTCTCGAAATACTCCCGCGCCTACTGCGGTATCGTCTTTTGAGCCATCAGTGTAGACGATTGTTGAACAGCTGAGACGATTTATCAGGAGATTTTGAACAACTGGATGAACAATTCCCGAGGGGTCTCCAGCTTTTACGCGCTTCTTGGTGTCCCAAAGGATCTGGAGCGTGCGATCGTACCACTTTCGATCAGATAGTCGCGTTCGGGTGTAGATGTTTGGGAGAGGCGTTCCAACTATTTCTGTCAGACGTTCGGAAGCTCGGCGAACCAGGGGAAGGTCAGCATTATCCCTACTGTTTCCCAACATTCTGATGACTAATTGGGCTACAGTTTAGAGAATGAGGAGATCTAACGGTAGAGTACCTGCATCGGCCATAACGGCTATGATCGGACTAGTGACGTATGCTCCAGATGCATATCTGATCATCTTGTTGTATGCAGGTGCCAGGGTTTTGATGACAGCATCTCCACCTCTACTAACGAGGCCGATGCCATACAAAAATCGCGAAGTAATAATTGCGGATCCAATTTGCAGTAAAGAGGAGCGTTGACTACGGGATAGCTTGGCACCGATGATCTTCACACACTAAATTTTGATTACCGAATATCAGCAAAATTTTGCTGAATTTTGCCTTGCTTGCAAAATATATTTCGCTGAAATTACAGCAATTAATAAAAATCAGTGAAACAAAAATTGCAAAGCGTATCTCTTAGCAAATCCAGTTTTGCTGGAAAGTTTCAGCAAAATATTTTGCAGAAACAAAATACTAAAAATTGGTGTGCAGGATGCGAAGCCTAGATTTGCTTGCCTTCTTCGTCAATTTGCAGTGCGCTATGAAGTTGAGTGATTGATCGAGATTGACACCGAGAGTTTTCAGGGGTGTTTCTGTTGGTATAGCAACTCGATCTGTCGTGATTGCTTGACTGGGTGCACGGTGGATATTAGGGCTGCAATAGAAGATGCTGGATTTCGTTGCAGATATCGTAAATCGTTACTTTGTTTTCATCACCGCTAGCAAATTTGGTATGGACGGTCATCGATTTTTTTCGGTGAAAATTAATTTTTAGAATAGATTAGAATTATCGAAGAGGTTGGCTAGGAGGCGTCTCGAAAATCTCAATTGAAAAGGTATTCTTTTCATTTCTTTTTAATTCGGACACTTGTGATATTTCATAAGTGTACCACTCGGAGGTTCGCTTGAGAGTGAATTTTATTTTCATTAAACCTAAGCTATGGGCTGGGTCGCTTCAGTGGCTACGTGACCTTTTTTGCTTTCCTAAGCAATATGCGTTCACCGCCCGGGTAGAGTGCTCGCGCATATTGCTGATCCTATGTTTTTCTAAGCGATATGCAATATGCATTCGTCGCCAGAGTGGCGTGATGGCGCATATCGCTGATCTTTCACTTTACGGTTTATATTACCGTCTATGCTCCTATTTTGGGTCCGTTGCCACTACACAATATCATCGTCTGAATAACCCATGGTTTCGTTGGTGGTAGTGGCAGCGGTCTTTTTTAGTGGTGTGCTCAACTTCTCCGCTGAGGTTGTCGTGGATTTGCTTGTGCGGTCTTCCTTGTCTTGAATCCTTGTTTATCGCTGGTGAGTTGTTCCTGGATCTGCTTCATCTGATGGATGTACGCCATCATTTGTTCGATTTTCGCGTCCTTGCGTTTGGTCTCCGTCAGTAGTTTTACAATCTGCTCATCCTTCCTCTTCATTGTTAGCTCTAACTCTTTCAACTTGCTAAGGATCTCATTCGGTTGTGTTGTGACCTGAGCATAGCTGCCTTTAGTCAGATGTTCAGCTCGTTTTCGTGCTTCCGGGAATGTTAGATTGTCGCGGACTTTTATTTTTATGACCTTTATGGTCTTAGAGAAAGTCAAGATTAGCACTGGCATATTCACTCTTTTCTCGGCTTCATTTCGTGTAATTCGCTGTACACGAATCACTCCCTGGCTTATAATTTCTTGTAAAAATTCCTGCTCTTCCATATGAATCAGATCGTAGCAGGAAATTACGCATCTGCTTACGTTCAGATTCGGATGGGCTTCAACCACTACTTCAGTGTCGTCAATGAGCTGGTTCATTTTCCGCAACTTAGCAACATGGGCAGGGTTCCGAACTCGAAGGGTGTACCGTGTCTCTCGAGCAACGGTATTCGCACCTTCAATTGTACCTCCAGCTACAACCTCAACTGATTTGCCAATAATGAACGGGTTTCTTGGCAAAGGTACACCGTCTTTACCTGTCAGCTGCAGGAACGCAAATTCGACGAATTTGTTCGTCGGATCCATGTACTCCAGCAACCTTCTTTTACTTCACCCTCCCTGGTCACCGCTACTAGCGGCCGCCATCTTGAGTCACACCACCAGACGTTGGAACTGCTATGTGGCACAGTCACCCGATACCAACTCCAAGTGGACAAAAAAGGTGAAGAAAATAAAAGATCTTACCTTATTTGGCCCTTCAACGTCGACTTTTTCGAAGGGTTCCCACAATTTTTGGACACACTGTAGGTGCGCAGTGATGAATCTGCTCGCTTACTTGCTTCTACAAAGCCTCTAAATATCAAAACGAGCAAGAAAAACGCACTTTGCCGGTTTTGATTTTTTGCCGCTTTTGGAACGCACTGTACCGTACAAATATTGGTACACACTGTACTGGTATTTCAAATACCACCAAGTCCAACGTTAAAAAATAATAATTTTCAAAAACTTTTCACATTTTTTACGACTCGAAAGATATCCACCAGCACACCGTCACACTCCACAGCGAGTGAACGAAAAAACGACCCGGCAAACACACGGGTAGGCACAGCGATGGCTGCATATTTACTTATAACACCGCGTGGGCATTTTTTCCGTCGTTTCTGAACCTATTCTCACCAATCTTTCATTGTTCACCACTGGAGAAGCACTTCGTTCGTGTTTTCGTCGAGAAATGAAAACTGAAAAAGCACTGTATTTAGATTACGAATGCGTGATACCGTGCGGCACGGTGTTTCCAACACAGATGATCGGAACAAGAAACGTTGGTCGCTGGTGGCAACTATCAAATCTGGTCTCTTAGCAACGTGAATGGACGGACCCTCGATCTAGCTTTCGTTAACGACACGGACGTGTTTGAACTGATTGTGCCTACGACATCTATAGAGACAGAAATATTGTCAATAAATATATTGACAAGAATGCCAATCCATCAATCCCATTTAAATTCTACAGAATCAATATTTTCAAGATGACCTTACACCATCAATATATTGATCAATAAATTATTTATTTTCAATATTCCTGCTCGTGTAGGGTCCGCTTAAATAAGAACCTATGCCTGACGCAAATAGTTAAACGTGAGAAAGCTGAGTACTTGAATGAACTTACCCTCCCGGCAAGAGGAAACTCATGCCTTCACGTAAACAAATTCATGACGAAATAAACATCCTCAAAACTGAAAAGTTACGTCTCTCTTGCATCGAATCTGCGCTGTCCGATGACACTCTTCATGAATACACTTGCACGTTGAACTGGTATACGACGAATGCTTCATTATCGTTAGTTTATAATGAGAATGAGGCGTTCTGCTTCACGCCTTACTACATGGGATGAAGAAAACATTTTTTACCAGTTTGACTGGTGAAAATACGGAAACGAAAAGCGTTCGTCATATAGGTACTTATCATTTACGTACAAGAGAAGAATTTAGGCGCGTACACGAAGTGGTAGAAGCTTTGCACCTTCGGCATTGGTGGCATTAACCGACGCTTAGCCAAACCGTTTAAGAACTTTTCGGGTGCCACATTTACACTTGCCTCCCCGCTGAGTGCAAAGGCCATCGTGCGCTCTCCATCACGCTTTTCGATCCGAAATCTTGCATAGGGCGATTGTAGAAAATATAATTAATAAAGGAACCCGGGGCTATTAAGAACGTGCGGCGGTTCAGACCTCGTCGATTTCTCAGAAAATGGTAAGATTTTTTGACTGTCGTAGATGTTCGTGGAAGCTTCATTCAGCAAAAAAATGAAACACGTACTTACTAAAAAAAACAGTAGACTGAAATTTATCTGTAAAAATAATGTATCACATTATTTTTTACAGATAAATTTCATTCTACTGTTTTTTTTTAGTAAGTACGTGTTTCATTTTTTTGCTATGCTCAAAACAAAAATTATAATGGCAAAATCGTGATTAAAGTAACATATAAATGTGAAAAAATAACAAGTGTTATGGAAAGCTCAAGGCTCCGAATTTTAAGAATTTTGATTTTTGTTTGGGTGAAATGGCAGATATTTTCAAAACGCTCACCACTTTTATGCGCAATGAGCGTACGAAGCGTCAGCGGCTCGCGTCGGGGCACACGATTGCCACGCCACCGTAAAGATAATACATGATGCGCAAATAGTGATATATTTTTTACTCGATTAACCCAAATAATCAATTCATTTCTGAAATAATCGAAAAATCAATAATCGATTAGAAGCTGTCGGTATAATCGAGTAAATCGATTAGTTGATATCAATTAATCGACAACATAATGCATGCTAACACTAAACATGAAAACCGCTGAACAAAAAATGCAAGCGACTCAAATCATGTTGGCCGATTAATCGAATCAATTATTCAAGGTCTCGAAAATTACTCGATTAACGAATAATCGATTATTTGCAAAAATCAGACATCACTAATGGGATTTTCGATTGATTGACATCGGTGTAGTGGATTGCACTGGTTTTGCACTTTCTAGCAGAAGTGTCAATGGAACATACCCAGTTTTCTGCACTTCTGCTAGAAAGTGCAAAAACGGTGCAGTTTCAGTGCACTCCACTACATCGGTGTCGAAAACCCCATAAGTGTTCTGCTTGTGCTCCATATCGATGGTTTTGATTTCTCGCGTCGCATTCGAAGGATTTTCACAAAGTTAGTTTTCGTGTTTCCTTAATATGTTATACATACCTCGAAATACTAATCCTGAAGATCTGCAAGGGACGTCATTCCTATCGATTTAACTGCCTTGTCAAATTAGCAAAACGTCTCATGAGAGGAAAGAACAAGCTGCACCGTAACGATACTTGTACTGGTCATCCTAATTCATGAATGAACGTTGTCTTATCGAGTCCTGGATGCAGCTTGGGTCAGTGCAATATTATACAACTTAGGTTGTATTCACATATCTACATAAAATTGTCCTTTAAGGACAATTCAGAAGATACATCAACTTCCGTCAACGTCAACGGAACGTCACCGTTCCGTCAGGATAAGTTATGTACGATTCACACGATACATCAGGCTTCCGTTACCGGTGCGGAATTTCAAGATTAGTTACATGCAGTTAAATGGAAGCATTCAGACACAACATCAACGGCACAAAACGTTTTGACGTACGGCACGTGGGAACCGGCACAAGAGAAAAGTATTAAACTTATTCTGACGGAACGGTGACGTTCCGTTCACGTTGACGGAAGCTGATGTATCGTCTGAATCGTCCTTTACATGCAGTCAAATGGAGGCATTCACATACAACATCAACGGCACGAAACGTTTTGACGTACGGCACAAGTGAACGAGCAACATAGAAACGTATTTACCTTATTCTGATGGAAAGGTGACGTTCTGTTGACGTTGACGGAAGCTGATGTATGGTCTGAAACCAGCCCCCTGTCAAGAATGGCGTCTCTGTACAGCATCACTGCCATGAAAATCAAAACAATAATTTTAGATCGAATCATTGAAAGCTGTATTTGGTTACTAAGAGCTGATTTTCTGAATGATATGGTACCTAATCATCCCGCAAGATGCAAAACGTCGTTTGGAACGCTTCAATATTGTGCATAGCGCCGAGCAAAATTCTTTGTCTTTCTTCCCCATATATGTAGGTCGCTGTCAAACTCCATATGTTAGTATAGGGTTGCCAGGAGGCTGTCTGAAACGTCATTTAACCAGAAATATTTCTTCAGGGATATTGTAATACAGCGAAAACTAGAAAAACTCTAGAAAGAGAACTGCGGAGACTCCATTTTGGATCGATTGTATTCGCGTTTAGCTGTCAAAAAACGAATCCAATCGAACATTGCCTATCCTTATAACATTGGACGTGTCGTCATACAGAGCCGGGGCATACGTTGCCAAAAATGCTGTTTTTCTCTCCGCAGTTCTCTTACTAGAGTTTTTCGTTTTTATCAGCCCCCAATTTTGTCAGCTTTTCGACCCGATCTTGCCAGCCAGTCACGGTTATGAGGCTATGTCTACTGAATAATGTTAAATATTTTAATATCTTCGGATTATTTAAGGAAATAAATAAATATGTGTTGTCGTTGCCCCCAATTTGTCAACCAAAAATACACCAAAGGGACTGATAAAAACGGGTCTTCGGTGTATACATTAGCTTCCGGTTGGAAACTAAGGGCGCTTGAGAACCACGCTGCGACTCTGCCAGAACCATACCAGTACATCTCTGCACCAGTTTTATTATTCATTCGTAATGGTCCGATCAGCATGGTGCGTGAAACTGAAACGATTGAACAAATTTCTAACTTAGGCACATCGCCGGCGCATTTTGTTTGTTTTTGATTACTTGCGGTTACATATGCGAGTGCGTGTGGACTCTGGACGTCACGTATTTGGATATGGGTTAATAATCGCATTGCTAGCGCCGCATTCAGACACATGTCGCACTTTTCACATCTCCGGCGCATTTTGTTTGTTTTTGATTACTGCGGTTACATATACGAGTGCGTGTGGACTCTGGACGTCGCGTATTTGGATATGGGTTAATAATCGCATTGCTAGCGACGCATTTAGACACATGTCGCACTTTTTCTAATTTAGGATCAACTGTTTTATTTTTGGGCATAGACAATTCATTCGGCGTTACGTCTCGTTGTTTTAGTGGTTCAAGTTTTCACACTATTTAAATATAAGCAATACGCATGGTTGCAATGTTCATTTTGACGTGATTGGGACATTTATCATGTGATATTCCTGCTATATGCACGAAATGAAAAGCTGGTAATATAGTACCGAATGGCCTTGTAAAAGGTTAAATAAAGATACGTTGTAATGTAACTTTGTCTGCTAAACGATTGAATTCATAATTTAATTGAAGGTTTTGTGTTGTTTTTTTATACTTGCAGGTTTGAGCACTGCATCATTAAATGCTGTGATACAAAAGGTTAATTCATTAGAACTATTGCTCGACAAAAACGATGTTGAGTTGCAGGAAATATTGGCGAACAATATTAATGCTCGAGGGGATGAACATCGTCGTTTGGCTCGAGCAATGAGCAATCTAAAACGTTGCCGCGATCAATTGCATTCCAATGAACTGAAAGAGCCTATGGATTTGTATTGGGATTCTTGGGATCGCCACCCATTACATCACCGTGCGTCACCTAGGATCAGTCGTTCTCAGCCACGTGTCGGCAATGTATTCGTGCAAACCATCTATCGAAATAATGGAGTCGTTCAAAGTCCAATAGAAATCGCTCCTCCAGCAGCGGTCTCGTCAGACGTTTTATCAGAACGGTTACTTCATTCACAACATGAGGAAGGTTCCACGTGTACGTTAACTCCATCCCCATCACCTCCCAATTCACCAACGAACCTTATGTTAGTAAAGCAAATAAAGAAAGGATTTCCTACCACTCCACCACCAAAAAAGAAGCATCAAACACATATGCGACCAGCTGTGACACAACAACCACCGTTGCATCAACAGCAGATATTACAGAATAACAACTGTGTCAATGGTGTTAATCCAAATGCTAACAGCGACCAGTTCGTGTTACTGACAAAATCCAAATCACACGAGTCACAGCTTTTGTCGAATCAACCGCTACAGCTAACGGAATCGGTCGTCAATGTGAGTCAGCAAAATATGGCGCATTCCAACAATATCATATCGAGCCTACAATCACAGACAAATATTGGCAATGGTAGTGTTGCAATGCCTGGAGTACGCACGCGTCTTTATACTGAACCAACGCCGGATCAACAACATTCCAACGATCCCACAGAAAACACCATATCCTTATTCCACAACTTATCCATTCCACCAAAGTCACCTTGCACACCCATAATAACAAGAGGAATGGGTCATATGATACAGCATCGTTTCACCAAGAAGTTCAAGGTTACTAAAAGCACTTGCGATTTATGCAATAAACAAATGTTTTTCGGATTCAAATGTACAGAATGTAAATATCGCTGCCATAAGGATTGTAAACCAAATGTTCCGCCTTCTTGTGGGTTACCGCAAGAGTTTTTAGACGAATTTAAGAAAAGCTTGCAATCCGACACATTATTGCCGAATGTGTCGCCGAATCTTGGCAGTCGAGGAATGTATGCTAGAGATCGGAATCGTGTTCCTATTCATGGAATTCACGGAGGTCCGGATAGTAGCTCTGCTGGGTCTAGCTGCACTAGTTCTTCCCCCTCCAGTCCCGCGTTGCTTTCTTTGCCACCTCAAACTCCAGCGGCCTCTAAATATTCGCAATTCAACTTTCCCGAAGTATCCAGTGGACACATCCCCAATCACGTAACGGATCGAGATGGAATATTGATCGAAACACATCCCATTATTAATAACGTTGGAGCGACTGGGGTTGATCCTTCTAGCTATGTCCAAAAAAATCCAAAATTACAGCTATCACAGCTGCAGGATACTCACCAAAGCAATGAGAGCGATAAAACTGGCTCTACCAGCGCAGCAAGCACAGATTCTTCATCTGAGCGCACACCGATTCGTCTGGATTCAACAGAGGAAAGAGAAAGCGACAACTGGCCAAGACAGAACAGCCTTTCATTGAAGGAGTGGGATATTCCTTACGATGATTTAAAGTTACTTGAGAAAATAGGTAATGGTCGATTCGGGACGGTTCATCGTGCACTCTGGCATGGTGATGTAGCGGTTAAACTGTTTAAAGAAGATTATGTAGCGGACGAGCGAACCCTTGAAGCATTTAAGTTAGAAGTGGCCACATTTAAAAAGACTCGTCATGAAAATGTTGTGCTGTTCATGGGCGCATGCATGAAGCCTCCCAGATTAGCTATTGTAACATCACTCTGCAAAGGCAATACCCTGTTTACACACATTCACATACGCAAAGATAAATTCAATCTAAATCGTACAACAATTGTCGCGCAGCAAATTTCGCAGGGCATGGGATATTTACATGCGCGAGGTATTGTCCATAAAGATTTAAGAACGAAAAACATTTTTCTTGAAAATGGAAAAGTCATAATAGCTGATTTTGGTCTTTTCAGTGCCACCAAACTATTGTATTGTGATTTAGGATTAGGTATCCCAAGTGGTTGGTTGTGCTATTTGGCCCCAGAGCTAATGCGCAAACTTACCTCTTATCGTCCTGTTGGAGGAGATTTACCTTTCTCGAAGGCATCGGATATTTTTGCTTTCGGAACTGTTTGGTATGAATTGCTCTGTGGTGAATTTCCATTCAAATCTCAACCATCCGAATCGGTTATATGGCAAGTAGGTCGAGGAATGAAGCAGACACTGGCAAATCTTCAAGCTTCACGAGATGTGAAAGACATTTTAATGGTCTGCTGGACCTATCAATCAGATGATAGACCTGACTTTGCGAAACTGCTGGGACTACTGGAACGATTACCTAAAAAACGACTGGCTCGCTCTCCTTCCCATCCAGTACAATTATCCCGTTCAGCCGAGTCAGTGTTTTAAAACAATAAATTGAGCTCTTTTCATAATTATTAAGCTACGGATACTTCAAAATAATACAGAAATACATTTTTGATCTATCTGTTTACCGATCATGGAGGAAAAAGTACTTTAAACTTCAGTTAGGAATAGTTTGTATTAAGAATGAAACTTGTACAATATCATGAAATATAACGAAGAAACCAAATGTCCTCAAATATCAAAAAATATTGAAAAAGGGGGGTGGCGCAAACTGGTTAGACTTAACAAAAAAAATGCTGAGTACCAAGTTGCCAGTAAAAACTTAATCTGTACTCTCTATATAAGACGCTTATACGGAGAATATATTGAATACATTTAACGTATGGATATAAATATGAAATGTGGTTAAAAACAAAAATCGTGCAGGATATTTGATAGTAGGATTATTTTTCTCCGTATTTGATTTTTATTGTAAGTTATTATTTGCCAAGTATGATAAAATAAACAAATGCAAAGATAATGATTTGTTTTTTGGGTTGACTGAATCTTCAAATCCTTCTTGATGGTTGGAGTTGACCAATCCTATAATTTCCTTATCTCAAGACATCTAACGTTTTTGCATAATAGACAAATGGAGAAATGGAAGAAATTCAGTGAAAGGTTTGTATTTATTTCATATAGATTTAAGGATAAAAGAGTGCGAATAATCCTAAACATAGAATCATATACGATTATATGATTCCATGTATATATAACATGCGTTGTTTACCTTAAAAATATCTCACTAACTGATCTACTTCATATTTCAAGTCTTCCGGATACAGTAACTTTAATATTGTCAAGTTTCCGCAGCTGGTAGTACCTCAAATGCCGGCTTGGAAACGAACGCGATTTAGATTTTTCACGAGATTGATTGGACGTAGTAGACGATTCATAGTACATCAAATACAAGAGCTCGTGAACTGCCTTTTCCTACGTTGAATGAAAACACGTTTTCACGAACCTGTATGATTCTTGGATCGAAGACAGGATTCCAGACAAATGATACAGTAACACGACTATTGCCACACATCTAAAGCAACGTGCGGACAATATCAATGAAATGATCGTTGTGTTCCGGCCGTATTCTCCAAATAGATAACTTACTCTACCAGCATCGCATGAAACTGACAACAGAGGGTTACTGCAGCGAATTTACATGTCAGTGAGCGGATTTCAACAACCTCAGAGGAGTTCGTCGTGTGGATGTCGCATCATGTCCATCTAATATCACTTGCGATACACCCACACCACGTTTGTTCTTGATAATGCCAGGCATTTACTTATTCTAAAGTTTTCGAAATATTGCAAAACTATAACTTTCTACTTAGGGACCATTCATAAATTACGTAACGCTAGAAGTGGGGCGAGGGGGTACGACAAGTTTTGACATAGAAGGAGGGGGAGTTAGCTAGATCGTTACGCCACATGTTTTCACAGAAGAAAAATGGGTGGGTAATGTCAAAGACATAACCGGAGTGAAGTAGAATACACTTTAGGCTGTTAATGCGAATGCTACAATTTTGACTATATTCTGATAGGTTATATTCAGCCCCGTGAAAACTGTTTGTTGCCTGAAGCTGGCACCAAATGTCAGTAGCGCTAGCTACGTTTCAAATGTTTAAGGTCTATTCACATGAACTGTACAACACTGTTTGAAAGTGGGAATCAAAATAAGTAACACGATATGAGAAAACACGATTTTTCTTGCATTGCTTATTCTTCATAAAATCCGAGCACTTTTATCGCCTGAGTTCCAGTTACACACATCAAAATGAAGTTAGTTTGCATTCGACAAGTTTCAGGTCGTGTTAACAATATTGGCTCCTAGCATTGTGAACGTTGCTTAAAGTGCGTTCGCTGTCATTTTTGGCAACTATCCGAGCCAGGAAGCCAGCTTATGTTGGCTTCACTCATTTTTCAAAGAAACGTCAAAACATTCACCCTCTTGGTTATATTAAAACCAGCAATTTGGTTATTTCTAATGGAAATACCGAAATATCGGTACACGTACATCGAAACCTAAAATATTCCAACATATTTATCCTCATATGGTAACCCTGAAAAGAGCATTAAATGAGAGTGAATCAATTCATTTCGTAACAGTAGAGAATCGTATATACTTGTATTGTTATTTCGCTATTTCCATTAGAACTACCGAAATAACTTATTTTAATAAAACCTTTCAGAAATTTGTAAAAATTGCATGAAATTGTTAATACGAATTAACAACGTAAAATGTATGCTACTACATTTCGGTAATGTCGTTGACATTACCTACTCATCTTTCTAATCTAAAACAGAACGATTGTTTTGAAAACCTAATAATTGCATAACCTAAGATGATTTAAAGCTACACTTTTGGGTAATCTCAACAGAAAACAAAATTACGTGTTAGTCCAACGAGCTTTCTGTCCCGTTGTTGTTGTGAATCAATTTGAACAAAATTTTGAACATTTTTCAAAGCGTTATGATTGCGATTACAGGGGGAAATTTTGGTTGAATGAATATCATTCAAATTAAATTCTCCCAATTAATGTTCTATCGCTAAACTATGATCATATTTCCTTAGGAGGCGCGTTTTACCCCATGTTTTCATAAATAATAATATGCTCGAACCTTAATCAAGCAGGTATCTTAGAGTGGAGTTTTCACAATAATGGATCTTTTCATTTGTGTGGCCGCGATATTCGCAAGCAAAATAAGTAAAAAGCACATTGCGTCATTTAGCCGCACACAAAATAAGCCGGGCTTAATGTGGATACAATTAATCTGTTTTACGGATCGTTATTTAACTGAGTTTATAACATGATGATACGTAAAACTTTTTCTCAGTTTGCTCCGAGGCCGAATATTTTAAATTTCCCCTGGTAGTGTAAAAATGCTCTATTAACTCGTAAATAAACTTTCCGAATTAACTCGTATCAAATCATCAACAGAAAATCATATCAGTATCCAATAAGTCAACACCATCTCCTTTACACAACGAAACAACCAGTACGCATTACGACTAGAAAAACTCTAGAAAGAGAACTGCGGAGACTCCATTTTGGATCGATTGTATTCGCGTTTAGCTGTCAAAAAACGAATCCAATCGAACATTGCCTATCCTTATCAATGTCGTATATACAGGTCTGGCAAAGATGGCACATTGGTATTCGTAAGATGAATCTTACATGAGTGGTGTGAGTGATCACAGTATAAATCGACTTGCTTTCGTCATACCGGTCGTTCCGCTCCCATTGAATCGTGTGACCGCTATGACGTCGACCCGTTGTGCTTCTGGATTGTTTACATATTTTTGGTTGCCAACACTAGCAAACCGTGTGTTCTGCCACACCTATATATACCTCATTGTATCCTTATAACATTGGACGTGTTGCCATACAGAGCCGGGGCATACGTTGCCAAAAATGCTGTTTTTCTCTCCGCAGTTCTCTTACTAGAGTTTTTCTAATTATGACTTGCCAGAGGAAACAAACACACAGATAAATTCACCACGGTGCACACTGGAACGCGCGCCGTGGTGAATTTATTTGTACAAGCACCTGACGCCACATTTAATTTAAACAAGAGAGCGCGGTTCTCTCACCAAACCACCCCATCGCCAATCCATTCATTCAGCTCTGAAAAAAAATTAAGGGTTGTGTACAAGATACGACCACGATGACATTAAGAATGCAGCCAATTTTATGAGCAAGCTATATTATCCGTGGCCAAATTAAAACCCCTTAATGCCATCGACTGTTTCAGAACTACACACAGGTATGCTATTCTTCACTATAGGTAGGGTAAAGTGCCTATTTTCACCACATTAAGCAGGGTGCCTCACTAACTTATTAATTTCTTGGCCTACAATCAATGGAATGCGTTAAAATTGACATCAACAGCTTTGCTTCGTTGTTAGTAACCAATATAATAACACAAAAGCGCTGAAAACAGTGAAATTCTCGTGTTTGAGCTCAACGAAAACTAATCGAAAGCCCCTATTGTTGCGCTACCATTTGACTAAATGCGTTGAACAAAGATGGCAGACACTGCTCTAACCAACGGCTTCAAATGGGTAGGGTGATAATAGAAACATGGCGAAAATGGGCTCATCACCCCAATTGTAAAATTTTTAAATTAAAATCGATAACCTGTAGTGTGACAAATTGAAGTTTAAAAAAAGTTATATTCAAATCCCCGAAATGGGAACATAAATTAATGATGCTCACAAACAAAACCTTACATCTATCTTTAAATGTTTGCAAGCACGAAAAATAACTGGTCATAAATCAAATTATTCGTAAACGAAGAAAGTATAACATATGTATCTTTATATATTCGGTGGTGGTGTTAATTAACATGATCACTGAAATGTTCTATATTTGGGGTCCTAAAGGGAATCATTCAAATTAACTGTTTTGTATGTGGGGTCCTGAAAAGGACCATTGGTGGAATCCTGAAAAGTACTATTTGTGGGATACACAAATCTATTTATTTCGTCAATCAAGTGTAGACTACATTATACAAATATTAATTGCTTATATACTATTCTGTATACTATTTCTATGTACTATGATGCCGTAAAGAGTTAAAAAACTGTTTTAAGCTTGTTCGGGACATGGTAAGGTCAATACTTTCACAATGCTCGTTATACACAGCCATCATCTGGTTTAGTGGTCCGAATTTAGCATAGTCTGTACGGTGATGACCTATCGCGAACAAATTTCTATTGCGTAATTGACGAGTAGGAGCATATAAATTTAATTTTGACAATATGTAAGATGAGTCAATACGCTGCATGACGATATCGTTTAGAAACGAGATCATAGCATAGTCCCGACGTTCTTTCAATGTTTGAATATCTATCAACATACAACGTGCTTCATAAGATGGAAGAGGGAATACTGTCCATCTTAACTTGCGTAATGCATATAATAGAAACTGTTTTTGGATTGACTCAATTCTCACTTCGTGTTTTTTATGAATGGTGACCAAACAATACTACAATATTCTAAAATAGATCGAACATATGCTACGTAAAGAGTTTTAATTGTGTAAGGATCTTGAAAGTGATATCCGAAGCGTTTTATAAAATTAAGCATATTACTAGCTCTATGAACAATTGTGTTATAATGTTCAACAAATTTTAATTTTTTATCTAAGATAACTCCTAAATCTCTTATTTTATCGCATTTCTGAACGGTTTGATTACCTAATGTAATTGACACGGAAGCCGTGATTTGTTTTCTGTTAAAAGTCATGAGAATACATTTGTTAACATTTAATTCCAGTAAACATTTACAACACCATGTATAAAAGATTTGTGTTTCAAACACGCGTGGTATGGAATTAAAAATACTAAACTAACTCAGGGCTTTTTGTTTAACAAAAATAACATGCAGAATGGAACAATTAGTCAGCTGCAAAAAAAGGTTTGCCATCTCTTCCAGCCGCACGTTACTTACATCAGATAAATATTTCAAAATGAAAAGAAACAACCTTTCTCTTCAGCATCTAATATTCTGGTTGCAGTTGAAAATCGAAAAATTGACTTGCGCCTTTCGTTTTTTTGCCTATTTGCAGAGTGGGCAACTAAAGCGCATCTTGTGTACATGTTAGAGAATCAACTTGCGCATCATCTTCACCAGTTGCGCTTTAGTTCCACACGCTGAGAATAGGAGAAACATCGAAAGGCGCAAGTTCACTATTTCGATTTTCAACTGCAACCAGAATATGAAATACTGATAGCTTGAAACGTGACATAGGCTTTTATCCAGGCCCCTGCTAGGCAGCCATTTTGTCCTAGCCAACATCTGCCTTTGTTGTAATCAAAACAACCCAATGCTATTGCACGGGCGACATGGGCCTAGAGCCGGCTAGGCCCACATATGTTGACTACTGTCAAAGTCTGTATATCTCAATAGCGGATGACAGGAGTGACACCCTCCTGCTTTTATCACTTTCGCACTGATGATGGAAGGACTGCCTTCATGCAGAATAATGAAAAAATATTTGCGGATTCTCTTTGGTACGGCTTTCGCTAGCTGACAGTGTTGCCACATCCTCCAATTTTCTGAAACTTTGCAGAATTTTGGATTATGTTTCCGAAAGACTATTTTTAATAAATCACAGGTTTTCGCAAATTTCAACCTGGAAATATACTTTAAGTAGCTGCACATTTTTGTATTGTTTCGGAAGGATAAATTTAAACAAATAACAGATTGTTGCATATTTCAGATAGTCAATATACGCGCAAGCAACAAATAACGAATATAAACTGCGCAATTGGATTATCGCTGTCAATAATTGGAAATATTCAAAATTTGTTTTTTATTGTTTGTTATAGCCCTTAACGTGAAAGTCAGGTAAAATGATTTTTTCGTTCTCGGAGATTAACTCAAAAATGAAAGCGTTTTTCGAAAATCCAAGAATACTTATCTCTTCGTAATTAAATTTTCTACAACTAAGTATGCTTGGAATTTTGAAATTTTCCTTTCTGAAGCCGGGAATGTCTTTTGTAGCAAGAAAATGGCTATAACTTAGCTCTGACAGCATACATCGAAAATTGAAAAACACTGTTCGATGCGGAATTTCATGGGTAATTCCAATATATAATAATATATACAACAATTATTGCGAAAATAGTAGAAATTTTTATTTTTCGTCTCATAGTTTTGGATATTTTTTCCGGTTTTCAATGATTCTTTTCACCTATCGCATCGCTTTGTTTCGCAGTGAATTGGTGTGCGAGATGCACGGGTGGTTCGATGGCATAATATTGAAAGAAAAAAATGCATGCAAACAATCCAAACAAACCGATGCAACTTGCCAAGTATAGAAAATGATAACTATTTTGGAATTGCATGTTACTATATTTCAGAATAGTGTTAAAATAAAGTACAGTGTACACTTTATTTACTAAATCGTTTGTTTCACTTTCAATGCCGGTTAGGTTGATAACAATGCGTATACATATTGTGCGCGTTTCTGATATTTCTGCTGTTTAGAAGCTCGTATATAAGGAAAACCAGCTGAACCAATATTTGTGCTCATTTCGATTTTTTTTGCTTATTGTTGGAGAGCAGGTAATATGATTTAGATTTAACTCTTCTGAAAAGTTCTATTAGTTGAAATAAATTGGAGCTGCGGTTCCTGAAGCCGTAAACAATCCGTTCACAAGCAGTCAGGTGTAAAGCCAACCGATAAAGTAAAGCAAAATCATTTTCGATAGACTTCACAGCGCACAGAAAAAATATTTTGTAATTTTACATTGATTATCATCCACGTATTGGTAGCATGAAAATAGATGTAAAACCAAATCATTCCGCAAATACACGTGTTTTATTCAACGGATTGTGCATTCATTTTTCACGTCAATTGAAAACTACACACCTAGAAAAAATAATGTAAATTTACGTCTCCTGACCCTGACATATAGGAGCATAAAAAATAACTTAGTTTTACGTTTGATTTTAACTTTACATGACGTTTAATGTCGTAAATCATGTAATTTTACTCCACATACACTGTTTGTTCTGAATGGTAGGAAGTGTAATTTTATGTCATTGCGCATGTAAAGTATATGCTTCATGTAAAATTAAATGGAACACGGCAATGTTCCGTCATTTCGTAAATTACGGTTTGTTGATTTGTGTCATGTTTGCAATTACGTCAACGATAAAATTCAGATTTTTTTGGTGTGTAATGCATTTCTGCTTTTATATTCGGATGTGTTTGAAAAATACATGGCATGTAAAAGCATATGAATAAAGAGATAAAACTATATGCCTTTTGATGCTCTAAATATGTGCGTTGATTCGAATTTGATTTTCAATTCAATTTTCGATTCAAACTATGCATGTTTACAACCATGCTTGTTTGCATGTCGTATAAATTTCATCATATTTTATTATGTTGATTTCTAGTGCATAACACAATTGCAGGGCTAATGCTACTGAATATATTGTTCCAATATATTTGTTCTATTGATAGGTTCTATTCGACTTCTCGCTGTATTTGAAGAATTGTGTATAATAAGGTTCAAAGTTATACAAGCTCTTTCAATAATTTTGGGAAAGGTTTTGCGTGAAACGGGCCTGATTCTCACAGATAGGCTGCGGGCCATACAAGAGTTTGACTCGGAATTTTCTATACTATTGTTCAAAAGTCTTCCATCATGGTCATGGTAACTGATCCCATGGCTTATTTCTTCCTCATCTTGTTGATCGTCTTGCAAATCTTCCGTGCTACGTTCTTGATAAAGTTTTCCACTGACTACGTGTATCTGCTTGTCGCACTCATATTTTTTGCGGCTGTCCTCAGTTCGCCATATCATTTCCTATTATGACTTGTAACCACTAATAACTGACGTGCAAATCATGTTTCTAACGTGTGTAAGAGAAATAACTATCCTTTCCAAATGACAGCAGCAAGTAGCAATTTACCACTAGCCGGCGCTACGATCAGCCGGTAAAATTCCAGCAATCGGTATTTTGAATAGACCGATTATTTTTACAACCCTTCGTCGCTCGAGGTGTTTGTCTATTCTCTGTAGTAAAACTATTCGAAAATGTGTTACCGGGAATCACGCTTTCGTTATGAGAGAATGTGCACTGCAAAGTATGACATTTGTCAAATAATTAAAACCTAATATTATATTTTATTATTTTTGTTGTCGGATGCCCCGTGTAATAAAACATAATTTCATAGCCAAAATGCCTATAAGAATAATCTTCCAAAATGTAAAAATGTAGTAATTTTCGAGATAATTTAAATTTTGTTGCAGTGATTTACTTTGCCGTCAGACTGATCGGCCTTCTGATCTTTATCTCCTAACAGGTAACACGACGCCCTTTAGGAATATATCTAACAATTATTTGCTGACGTAATTTTAGAATCTATTCTGTTTAAAGACGACAGCAAGATTTTTCCTAATATGTTTGAAGTATTCATAACGTTTTATAAGTAGAATTGGAAAGATTTAATCTTTTTTCGGTTTTCAAGAATAATTATATTTTTTAAATATAACATATAACGTTAAAGAGTATTCAGTATTTGTATAGATCTTACATATAACCACAAACAAAAGATATTTTTAATACTTTACTGGTAACGCATACGGGGAAAGTTAGCGGTCTAGAACTACAAATGCATGTAATTTTAATAGGTTTTGCATCATCTTGAAACCATGGCGGTACTAGTTTATAAGGGAAGTTATCGTTTGACTGCATTGTGCACCCCGCGACTCTGAACCAGGGACTCCAATCGACAAAAACATCAATGTCCTGTGTGAGCGCTATAATGTTTGTCTGAAACTAATTTTGAGAAAAAAAAAAAGGTTCAGCCATCTCTGATAAAATAAGTGAGTCTAAATTATACATTAAGCCGTATGAATAAAAAGTAGCATTTGCTCAGCTTTTTAAGATTCGAGTAGTCGAGCAGCTGCGTTGAGCATTTGCTCAAGTTGGTATGAATAAAGACTTTGCTTTGACAGATGAATACTCTATTTGTTAGTTTGCTTTTCGAACATCTGATTCCGTATGAATAAAACGAAAAATCCTGAGTAAATGCTCAGCGAATGCTGAGCAAAGCAAGTAAACACCTGAGCATGCTCAGTAGCATGCTTGAACGAAATTATTTTATTTTAAATCCAAGGGAAGTAAACAGTTTAGTGATGTGCAATTGTTTTTGCGGATAACATTGCACTGATTACCTGGTTTCGGTGTTAAATTAGATTAAAAAAAAACAATTTGGCCAAAATACTGTGGTGGAAAATTTGCACTTGTCGGTCTGATGCACTTTACATCAAATAGAAACAAACATATGAAACATGTTACTACGATGATTTCTCAAGTATGTTGATTAAAATCCTTCAGTGAGAAATTATTAATTTGTTTGTAATTTTTCACTTAGGTGGCATTCGCTGAGGCAAAATCACGAGAAACTCCAATCCGGTTAACCCATGAGAAAAGGATCAATACATATTGCAGTGATTATAATTTAATGAAAGTAGTGTAGGCTCAACTGGGACCTGCTGGATAGTAACAAAAACAAATGTACCGATAGCACCAACCTGTAGATTCGTGTTCCAAAGACCAGAAACCTCCAGTCTACATGCATAGTGCTTCTTGTTTTAGGTGTATATTTTGTAGTTTGATATTTAGAAAAACCTTATAAGAGCAGTTGTGCTTCATTCATCGGCTGTTCATTGACTGGGTCTTCACTAGCTACCCCTTCTGCGACTATATGACAGTAGTGGGTGTACAATCCAATAGTAAATCGAATAAATGTATTTGGTTTTGAGACCTCAAGTTTTCCAAAAGTTCATATGCACTGCTCGCAGCTATCTTATCGACTCCGAAATAAATGCGAGGAGCCCCATTTAATATGATATCCAATACAACTTAAATGTACTTGATCTGATCCGCTCGCAGTAACTAAGATCAAAGAATTTGCCATTGAAGTTTTGTTTGGATTTGGATAAATCGATAATTTAATTTGTCGGCATTACTATCCGATAGCTCTTAATTAGATGCTTCAAGAGAATTTGGCACGGCCTGCATGGGAGGGTGGGGGTGTGCGTGCTGAGCTTTTCGCCAGTCTTGTTAGCGCGAGGCGTTTCTTGGAACGTTTTTTGTGTTGTGTATTGGACGGCTAAGACCGACCATGGTCCATTTCGCCTTCTTGGGTTGTTGAACGAGAGAATCTCCCGATTTATTTAATGGTGACTGTTTTGATTATGCAGAGCGGTTATTTAAGGAGCTGTTTTAATTGTAGAGAGAGTGTTCAGCACAAGCACTCGAGTTCGATAGAATGGGTGAAGGAGTTTCGAGTTGGGTTAGGATTGGTTCAGTTCTGAATTCATAGTTTTGACGGTTCTATGGCGTAAATCTGAAATTTTTAAGACAGACTCTCTCAGCAGCGGCTTGGGCGGGTGTTCTTTTGGTTTGGGGTTCATGTTTGAAATTCCTGTCTTGGGCGTTACTGGACTTAGGGTTATGTTTCCCAATTTGTCCGGTCTGAGGGCCTGTCCTGCTCTGTGTGTTTGGAGCACGGTTCTGGACGTGTTTTACATTGGGCAGCGGATGGAACGGTGGTGTTTGCTAGTTTAGATTTATAACAGGGTTTTGAGTTGTGGAACGGACCGCTATGTTGGGGATGTAGTTGTTTTAGCTCTGGTTCCACATTGGAACGCCTCTGTGGGGTAGGACGCTGCAGGGCATGCACTGGGTTTGTTGTTTTGGTTTCGGAGTGGAACCGGTTTTGTAGCGCTATGGTTTGTGTTGAGAGGTGCTTGACCTGGGGATTGTGCGTCTGGGTTCATTGGTGCATTGTTGAGGATTTGATTGGAAAGTAAGATTTCGTGTTTCGCGTGGAGGAGCTGGGTGTTTCCTTTAGCGAGCATGGGTTTACACGTCGCAGTCCTTCGTGTGGGGCTGCTCGTTTTGAGTGAGTTTTCTGAGCAAACCGGCCTATTACTGCTGGATAGATCGACTGAGTGGTGCCAGTCGGCTGGTGAGAGGATTGATTGATTGAAGCGGTATTTTGGTTTGAAGGTGTAGTGGAAGGCATGCGCCTTGTTTTGGAGTTTTGCTGCTGTTGAGTGGTCTTCGGTAGATTATGTTTTGCTGGGGAGGGTTGTGACAAGTGGGAGCGGGAGAGTGGACTGGAGCGTGAGTTGATAGATTAGAGTTCAATCCCGAATTGTATTGCATGCTCTTGAAGGGGCTGCATTCTTGGTGTCACCGTTGTCGTGTCCTATGCACGGCCCTTTAATTTTTTCTTCGTTTCAAGTGTGTCAGCGTCGACACGTGGCTCATCGGGTTTGTGGATGGCAGGCCATTGTGAGAGGTAAAGGTGTGCGCCACGCCGCCGCCGCCGCGCCGCGCCGACGGTTGCATGTAAAAATAGTAAGCACATCGGCGTGATGCCGGCGCGCCGCCGACCTTTACCTGAAATCGGCGGCGCACACCTCTAGCAATTGTATTGGTCATGACCAGTCATGGGGTCGAAGTTTGAAGGGGTGGGAGGGGCACGGTTACGCCACTGGGGGGATTAAGGGGTTGGTTGATTTAAAAAATAGGGCATATTCGCAATTTTTCATTTCATCATTACACAGTGGTCCAGAATGCAAATTTAGTAGGAATTTTGAGATTTTACTAAAACTAAACCACTTAGCAATATTATGTCTTTGAAAAAGTTTCCGTAGTTTGTGAGCCCCTTCTTTTCGTTAAGGTGGTTCTAATTTTACCAAGATCAAAAAATTAACTTCAACGACGTTCTAGAACGACAAATTTTGGAAAAGTTTGCTGAAGACATGTAAGCTCTATCTGTCATACATTTCTTTTCACAAAAAAAATTAAAATCGAAGGTTAGGGTGTTTCTTAGTTTCTTTGAAAAACTGTTTTATTCAAATAACTTTTGCGGTATTGATTTAAAACTGCAATACCGTCTTAAGATTGTTTTAAGTCGAATAATTTGTTTCATAGCACCACATATCTAACTATTTTCGTTAAAAAGTTATGAGCACTTTTTCGCCAAAAATGGGGTTCTTTGGAATAACAAAATCACTCATTGGGGCAAACAAAAGATAATTCTTTTTCAACTATGAATAAGGTCATGACTAGAGTTATAATTGAGCAAAAAATGGCGAAAGCGATATTTTTTTTAATTTCATAAAATTGTTGTATTAGAAGAAAATGTTCGTCTGTAAAAACTATTAAAAACATCTGAAGGATAAGTTGGAAAAAATGAAAACATAAAAAGTTATATTAAAAATTTGGTTTTTCATAAATTGACTCTTTGTAATATGTTTAAATTACTTACACGGTGGGCAATATAAAAAATATAATTTCGTTTTGACGATAAAACTAGTTAACACCCGTCCACTATGGGGAGGCATGTGGCCAAAAATCGAAAATTGCATCAACTCCAATTTAATTCATTTCTATACTGAATGTTTATAGTTACTCTAGCTAAGAAATACCCAGCGTATCTACGAAAAATATTTGACTTAACTGTGTAATATTAATGTCTAAAGATAAAAATTATGAAAAATAGACATATCACGTGCGTTTTCTCAACTGTTCGTATCTTTACTGAATTTTTAAGGAAACATTTGTTCAAATATACCATTTTAAAGCTAAGAATGCTATATATATATATATATATATATATATATATATATATATATATATATATATATATATATATATATATATATATATATATATATATATATATATATATATATATATATATATATATATATATATATATATATATATATATATATATATATATATATATATATATATATATATATATATATATATATATATATATATATATATATATATATATATATATATATATATATATATATATATATATATATATATATATATATATATATATATATATATATATATATATATATATATATATATATATATATATATATATATATATATATATATATATATATATATATATATATATATATATATATATATATATATATATATATATATATATATATATATATATTTCGCATTTCGAATCACCTGAAGTTTTATTGGCTGTCTCAACTAGTAGACCTGTTACCTACCGATGAACTAGGCTGTAACGGTAGAAGCGACTCTATTGCTGGCAGGGTCGGCTAGTTACCGGGTAATCAAGGGCTACGCGGATCAAAAACAAAATTCTCGAACTTTCCATTTTCTTATACACTTTTTATTCACATGGGTATTTGTAGTGTGTGGGTAATTTACAATTTATATTAAACTGTGGCGTGTACACTATTGCTTTTACCAAACGTACCGTACTGTTGTTGCTTTCGGTGATGAGCGTCGTTACGCTTATGATGCCGACGGGCAAGATTCCTTTGTGGACGTCGCACAGTGGGGCCGGGCCGGTCAAAACCTCCAGAATTTATTGTCGATTTTCATACCTATTATATTTTTTCCTAAATGCACATTACCTAAAGCTGTATTCGCCAAATTTTTGAGTCAATCGATTGAAAAATATAAATGCTACATCTTTTTAACCGTACAAGGTCTTGAAAATCTGCATAAGTTTGAGTGACAAAAAGTTTTTGTTCATTCTAATTCATCTCGCTTTAATAGGTACTACAATGATAATTTAACAACACATATTGGCATTTCTAATAGAAAATTATCTCAGGAATTCAATGGTGTATTTCGATTTGAGAAATAATGAGTATTTAAAAAGTTACTAATAAAATCAATATAACTATGTTTGTTTAACACGGACTTATTTACATTCAGAGTGTCATCTCTTTATCGGTAAAAGCATGTTAAAGGATCTCATCTAGTACAACTGACGTAGAATTTTATCTAGTTTTCAAAAATCATAGTGCCATCTTGCGCCGTTTTGCGCCGAAGGTTAATATTTGGACATTTGTAAAATTAGTTTTTTTCATGGAGACGCATGGTATTTCTTGATTTCAAGAAGTTTTGAATTATTATTCACCGGTGGATTTCTTTTTCTGAACGCTTGTAAATTCAGGGTTTGGGGCGATTTCCTTGATACAAATATAAGTATGCCTTAACCGTCTTGCAACTATGACTCGTGTTTCTACATTTAAGTATGGAAAACAACGCGGTCAATCAGGCCGATGAGCTCGTTGCTTTAAAAAATCATATAACGTCGTTATTCAACATATCTATGGAACCCACAAGGAAGCGCATTGAGGAGCACGTGGTGGAGCTCACAACTGACCTGACTCGTGAGCTAAAAAAATATGCTGCGAAGTTCAAAATTTAAGCGTAATAACCATTGACGCCATGTCAATGCAACGAACATACCGGTAACCAGTCGTTTTCAGCTCGTGATGCTCTTGACGAAATAAAATCACAAGCCAGCGCTGTTGGCGACGATATTTTAGACGAAGTAAGGGCAATTGCCGCGACAATTAGTACCCTGGAAACCAGTGTTAATAATGCTCGTTTGACACCTGCGGTGTCTCCCCTCCAGTCTGATGGACGAATTGACCGTCGTTTCAAATAAAACTGCTATCTCAGGATCGCAGCATAATCAAGTGGCAAAAGATGGATGGCACACACTTGGTTCGAAAAGAGTGTGGCGCTCCGACTGGTCAGAATATGACTTACGTAAACAGCGTCGTATTAAACAACAAAAAGAGAAAGATAAAGCAGCAAAGAGTAAAAAATCGAGAAGAAAACAGGGTACAAGATACAGCAATATCAACAGTAATAACAATAACAACTACAACAACAAAGATAGCAAGTGCAATAAGAACAGGAACCGCAATAAGTACAACAATAACAATAATCACAACTACAACCAAAATAGAAACAACAACAATAGCAACAAAAACAACAGCTACAAGTCCAATAATACCACCAACAACTTCAATAGAAACAGGCACAACATAAACAATAACGACCACAACGGAAACAGAAACAACAACATTAACAGCAGTAACAACAACAGCAACAACAACAATAATCACAGAATAAGCAACTACAACAGAAACAGCAACAACAACTACAACAGAAATAACAACAACCACAACGAAAACAGAAACAGCAGTTACAGCAACAACAACAACAGAAACAGCATTTGCAATAGAAACAACAATGGTCTTATCAACAATCACCATAACAATCAACATCATTGTTCATCTTGCTCCTGTGAACGTTCGTGTTTTCGCCAATTTTAACGCACTTCTCAGAGGCAGACCAGGACAAACATAACGCAGCTGGTAACAGTACAATAGTTTTAGATAATAAATTTACGCATAACGAATCACAACCAACTTCTTCGAAAGCCACTGAAATTTTGGTTTACTGTCAAAATTTTAATAGAATGAGCGCCGTAAAGATGAACGAAATCCATAAGAATATATTAGGCTCCTCATTTTAGATAATTCTAGGTACCGAAACAAGTTGGAATAAGGATGTAAAAAGTGAAGAGGTTTTTGGTAGTGACTATAATGTTTTTAGAGATGATCGTGATTTACGACTAACCCAAAGAATGTCAGGCGGAGGAGTTCTCATCGCAGTTTCATCTATATTTAATTCCGATCTTATTGTCTCACCAAAATTCAAAGAATTTGAACATGTATGGGTTAAAGCACATATCGCTGATGAAATCCACATTTTTGTCTCAGTGTACTTTCCACCGGACCTAGCTTGCAAATCAACATATGAGATTTTCTTGCAAGCAGCTGAAGAAATAATCTCTAATTTTCTCCAGAATTTAAAGTTCATATTTATGGTGATTTTAATCAGCGCAATTTAGATTTTATTCCTGACTCTGAAAATGAGAGCATTCTACTTCCTGTCGTTGGTGAAAACGAAACATTACAATATATGTTTGAGAAAATTGCATTGCTAGGACTCAATCAAATAAACCATATAAAAAATCAACACAATCGTTATTTAGATCTGCTATTAACAAACATTAATGAAGATTTCTGTGTTGATGAATCTCATTCTCCCTTATGGAAAAATGAAACGTTTCACACAGCAATAGAATTCTCTATTTTTGTGCACAAGAATCATAATTTCATTGATTGTGACTTCGAGGACGTTTTCGATTATAGAAAAGCAAATTATGAAAATATTAAATATAAATTAAGCAGTGCTAATTGGCAGTCCCTTTTAAAGAATCAAGTGAACGTTGAATGTGCAGTGGAGATCTTTTATAATATTTTCTGGCAAATAATACAGGAGGAAGTTCCACTTACGAAAAAACGACGAAATCATGCATCCAAAAATCCAGTTTGGTTCAACAAGGAAATTATTAATTTGAAAAATCGGAAGCAAAAAGCTCACAAAATTTACAGAAAACACAATAATCAGGATAATTTGGAAAAATACCTTAACATTCGTAACCAACTAACTTTGGCTATTTCTTCGGCACTAACTATATATAATGCAAAAACTAAAAATGAGATCAAGTCATGCCCAAAAAACTTTTTTAATTACATCAAAACTAAGTTGAATTCATGCAACTTCCCATCAAAAATGTCATTAGATGGGAAAGAGGGTGAAACTTCAAAAGATATTTGTAATCTCTTCGCAACATTTTTTCATGAAACTTATTCTAACTATTCAGACAATGATCGTGACTTTGAATATTTTTCTTATTTTCCTGATTATTCAAGGGATGTTGGTGTCAGTCACATTAATGTTCAAGATATCTTGTCTGGTCTCAATGATCTAGATGCCACTAAAGGCTCAGGACCTGATGGAATTCCACCTGCTTTCATAAAGAATTTAGCAACTGAGCTTACGTCACCTTTATTCTGGTTGTTCAATAAGTCACTAATAGGGTAGACGAGCCCTTATTCATCTCATTAGTCTGGATATCACACTATTTCGTTGATAACTCGACTTAGAGTTAGTGGATTGCGCTTAAATAGGTATCATAATCTTTGCTTCGTTCCTAAGAAGCAGTACAGTTTAAAAAAATTTCCTGGGAAATGTAAAATACTCGCGTTTGAGCGAAGCGAAAAGTCGAGCACAACGTACCCTTATTCATCCTACCATTTGAGCTAATGCGTTGAATAGAGATAGCAGATACTGCTCTAACTAATGTGTTCAAATGGGTGAGATGAATAGAGGTGCTAAGATGAATTAGGGAGCAGTTACCCTATCTGGTATTTTCCCAAAAGATTGGAAAAAATCTTTTTTAATACCTATTTATAAATCGGGTAAACAATCTGATATTCGCAATTATCGTGGAATTGCCATTCTGTCTTGCTTTCCCAAACTTTTCGAATCCATCATAAATAAAACCATTTTCAACCAAGTCAAACATAAAATAACAAATTCACAACATGGGTTTTTTAAAGGCCGTTCAACTAGTACAAACCTTTTAGAATTTGTTGATTACTCGTTAAATGCCATGGATAAAGGAAATCATATAGAAGCTCTTTACACTGACTTCAGCAAAGCTTTCGATAAGCTGGACATTTCCATGTTAATATTCAAACTTGAAAAATTGGGAATCGAGATGAGACTCCTCAATTGGATTAAGTCGTATTTAACAGATCGTCAGCAAATAGTAAAATTCTATGAGATGAAATCTGATATAATTAAAGTTACTTCGGGGGTTCCTCAAGGTTCACACCTAGGACCTCTTCTTTATATTTTATATGTCAACGACATCTCTCTTATTTTAAAAAACATTAAGATTCTCATACATGCGGATGATATGAAGCTATTTTTAGAAATTAGAAATAATAATGACTATAATGTTTTTCACAATGAAACACAAATCTTTTATGCATGGTGTTGTAAATGTTTACTGGAGTTAAATGTTGAAAAATGTAATCTCATGACTTTTAGCAGAAAACAAATCACGGCTTCCGTGTCAATTACATTAGGTAATCAAACCGTTCAGAAATGCGATAAAATAAGAGATTTAGGAGTTATCTTAGATAAAAAATTAAACTTTGTGGAACATTACAACACAATTGTTCATAGAGCTAGTAATATGCTTAATTTTATAAAACGCTTCGGATATCACTTTCAAGATCCTTACACAATTAAAACTCTTTACGTAGCATATGTTCGGTCTATTTTAGAATATTGTAGTATTGTTTGGTCACCATTCATAAAAAACACGAAGTGAGAATTGAGTCAATCCAAAAACAGTTTCTATTATATGCACTACGTAAGTTAAGATGGACAGTATTCCCTCTTCCATCTTATGAAGCACGTTGTATGTTGATAGATATTCAAATATTGAAAGAACGTCGGGACTATGCTATGATCTCGTCTCTAAACGATATCGTTATGCAGCGTATTGACTCATCTTACATATTGTCAAAATTAAATTTATATGCTCCTACTCGTCAATTACGCAATAGAAATTTGTTCGCGATAGGTCATCACCGTACAGACTTTGCTAAATTCGGACCACTAAACCAGATGATGGCTGTGTATAACGAGCATTGTGAAAGTATTGACCTTACCATGCCCCGAACAAGTTTAAAACAGTTTTTTAACTCTTTACGGCATCATAGTACATAGAAATAGTTTACAGGATAGTATATAAGCAATTAACATTTGTATAATGTATTTTTTTTATTTCAATTATAGAGGTTTTAACCTTAAGGTCATTCGCCTCTTCGGGTTAGAAAAATCTCTTAGGAAAAATTTCTAACCCTATGTGCGGGGTCGGGACTCGAACCCAGGTGCGCTGCGTACAAGGCAATCGATTTACCAATACGCTACGCCCACTCCCCTTGTATAATGTAGTCTACACTTGATTGACGAAATAAATAAATAAATTTTCACAGTTATCTGCAGTATAGAAAAATTCAAATATATTGAAGCCAACGAGGCAAACTAACTGCAACTATCATTATATCTTTCCATGAATTCTATCTCTTTGGTAGGTATTGGTCGTTAGCTTTACTGGTGGCCGATGAAAGGTAAACACGTGAGTGTGGGAAGTGTTCTTTTTTACCCGATTTTTAGTTATAGGCCAGTAATGCAACATTTATTTTCAAGGCCAAAACTCCCTATTGTATCTATCACAATCAACAATCAAATTCAAAATCTCCCCCAATAATTCACTTCCAAATTGAGTACAGTTTTATGCAAAAACGCTTGCGCCTCAAAGCATACACATACAGTGCAAAGTATGCTCAGGTTATGTTCGTACGAAAAACCAAGTTAGTACCCACAAGGAGAGATATTCATATCATCGTTGGAATTGAAAATCAATGGAAAAGTGTTGAGAGGCTTAGCTGCAGTATGCATCGTATGAGCAACTGTGAATAGAGCATAGTACGGCATGATTTGAGATCTTCATCAAAATCAAATAAACCTGTCATCTTTTAATAGCTTTGGCGATAACTATAAATAAATAAAACAATAAAACAAAAATTTAAGGCATTCTATCGAACACCTTAAGATATGCTATCTTTAACAACTATTCTAAACGCATGCGTTTATAAATTAGTACATGAGGATTATCTCTTAAAGAGCTATGAAGGGATGATGGTATTCAGATTGGACTGAAGATCTACAGACAAATGCGTAAAATTACATCATTTTTTATTCACCAGATTTCGATAAATTGGAACCACCCTAGCTAACTCGATACTAAGGACTACCCTAGGAAATCAAAATGTTTCTGTTCACTTACGAAGTATCTGTTTTGAGAAGTTAATAAAATTCACTTTCGCGAATTTTAAAAAAAACTGTTAGAACCACCCTAGGCTGTATAGTTTTCATTTTAGCGTCCTAATTTAATCAAAATCGAGTTCAGCGCACCAAAAATTACCCTTAACAGGTATTTTCAGACATTTTAAACTACTTTTGAGGTTTTGTCCAGCTTTTGTATGGAGCGGATCCACTGTGCGTCGGCGAAACTGGCCGGATGAAGGCCTCGGTACGATGATGATCTGGATTGTAGAAGGATGTACCAGCGGGCGTTAATGGCTTAGATGCAGGCAGGCGTCTTCTCTCCTTGGCGAGCATCGACGTGACCTCGGCTAACCACAATGGCCAACACCGAGAGGAGACCCTCCTTTACGATTAGGGCCTTTGTCCAGGGGTTTGAACGGCGGATGATGGTTCCTTATGGGTTGGGCGCGGAATCCTCTCGAATTTGCTGGCCGAACCGTGTACTGGACGATTTGATGTAGCGCTAAGAGGTGCTAAGAGGTCCTGAGCGATCGCAACACTTAACCAAACTGACTTGCCCGCCCCAAAGGCGGGGGGTGTAATAAACTGCACCAGTGAGATGCGAACTGAAGCACACGGACGCCTGATTTTAAAAGAGACTGCTGAACCTTTTATAAGAATTTCAGCACAGAGTACAGACATCCAGCTTCAGCATTCAACTTGTGTAAAAATCCCTAACGTTTTTAAGGTACGGTCGTGATTCGCTGGTTGGGCCACACCTCTGCCCAACTAACGAATTTGATTCGTTAGTTGGACCGACTGACCGATGTCAAAAACTCTCCAAAGGAGACGTTAGTAGTGTAATTGCATCTATTCATATCTCTAATAATTGTCAGATTGATTGTCAAAGTAAATTTGACATAAGATTTTGACATTCAGATGCTTTTTAGTTGGGCAATGGTCTAACTAGCGGAGGTCCAACTAAAAAGCGGTCCAGTTAAAAAGTGTCCAAAAGAATTTCTCCTTCAATACTCTTCACTAACCCCCCCCCTCCCCACCATCCTTCTCCTCATTAGGGATTTTAATCCTGGATACGTCTATTATGAGTGTCGTACGTTGGTAACAAGCATTTCACGAAGGAATATGAGACAAAATATGTTTGGCCACCTGTTTGTATGGAACCTTCCCATAGTGCCGTCACGCGTTGCTGCGACTTTCACCGAAATAGGAGTAAAACCACGTATATGACACCCCTATCCCGATTCTATTGAACTAACATGAGCCAACATCTCTGCGGGCATACAAATTATGGGCCCCAATGACAGTTCTGCTCGTTTTGCTGCAAGCTCGATTCGCACTAGATAGAAACGATACGGAATGACTCCCCACGATTTGCGAAGAAAACAATAGTCCACCACATCAGAGGTTTGTTTTATACAGGAAGTGCAAACCCACGTTACTACGTTCGCGACACCAGTTCTCGACAAGGAGTCACACCATGACTTAGCCCTTAAATGCAAACTGTTGCCATTTGACAACATACCGAATTTTGTGATATAAACTCTCAACGAGAGGTATATATTGCATCCAACCCCAAAAACGATTACAAACGAAAAATGAAAAATTCATGCATTTAAGGGTTAGAGATTTGTTTTCTGCTACCTGCTACAATATAGCAGCAGTGGATCAATTCTTGGTTGAGATACACAACTCTAGGGGGTTCGCTCAGGAACTTCCCAGGCACCGTTCGCGATTGAGAATCTTTTAAAACCCTTCAACTATTTAACTATCAGCAGGGTCGTAGGATATTATGAAATCTGAGTTAGAGACCATTCATAAATTACCTACCGCAAAGATTGCCCAAAATTGACCCCTCCTCCCCCATTACGTGACAAATTCCTTTAATTTTTTTAGTAAAAACATATTACGTAATGTTCTAGCTCTCCCACATACACAACAGGTCACAATTTGTCGTAATAACCCCCCTCCCCCTCCCTAAAAATCTTACGGAATTTATGAATGGTCCCTCAGCTGTCTGGTTGGCTTGTATTACAGGAATAGGTGGTCCGTAGTGCAATTGTTAACCAGTTGAAACAAACACTACGGACACAACATTGCTTATTTAGGCTGCTTGGGACTTAGGCGACTTAGTGGAATGTCAAAATTAACCGTCTTGATGAGAGTCCACTATAATATAGAGTGCAATTAACGGAAAGACAACTGTCTTAAGAAGGTTAATAGTCACTTTACTTTCAAACGTCACTTTATTTACAATGAACGCGTGAGGATAAGGTCATACATGTTCAATCTAATCGCATAAACTTTATTTTCATATCTTTGAATGTAGAGGGACAATAAATTTTTCGACGGTCAAGCTTTTTGTACCGATTGAGTGGTGGATCCTGTTTAGCTCTACAACCCGTACAAACTATCCGAGAATCCTTTCGGAATTCTGTATGATTTTTGTAAATATTGCAAATGCAACAGTTGATTCCGACTTAATCGGTTCCATAATTGGTTGTTGAATTGAATGTGAATGATCTTTTTGATTCTCGACTGGATTATCTTCACCTATTCGTTGCAGAGAAACAAGGTGACGACGATTGTACAATCGTTGCATCGGATCTGTTTTTATTTAAAATGGTATTCATCTCTACTTAACATCCTCTACAGATGTTCGTCATCTTGTTCCAAGGAAACACGTCATCGCTGCAGACGATCGGGAAGCCATTTAAACCAGTTCCGACAATCTTCTTCTCTTTGTTCACCATGCATGCGTCTAAATGCTCGGATAATTATACCGATTTGCTGTCAGGAATATCGTCGTCACTAGGCATTGGTTCCATACCAAATAATAATTGTTTTTTATTTATCCTGTCTCTTCAGACACTATGATAAAATGGGTTGGTACCGATCGGGTAACCACTAATAACGGTTTACAAATTCCAACCGCAGTTTGTTCAGCGATTGCGTAATCACCACCTGAATCCAGCTGGCTTCTCTTGCCACCAGCAGAACGTAATTTTTCAACACATGCGGACTAGACGATGGGCTACATAGGTTGTTTCTTCTCCCGGAACAAACGTATTTCATTTCAGTTAACTGGTTTGTTGCTCGAACCGTTTCCATTCCTGGAATTTGCGGAATAAGTTTTCTTCGGCAGATCCGAAGTGAACGAAAAGTAGTGACTGATCGCCGTGTGATAGCTGGTTCTATAATAGAGAACATTTTCACACATTTGGAAGGAAGAAATTTTTTACTACCTACCTCAGAACAATACAAACAAAAACCTAGAATTTTTTTTTTAAATCGGTTCATGTTCTCGTCGATTGCATACAAACACAAGTTCTGTTCGCGGTGTTTTTCATAACTTTATGCACTACGATAAGACTTGAAAATTCACACTCCACGTCGTTGGATGAGTTTTTGAAGCAAACGTTCCTTTCATCTAGTACTAGAAACTTATTGAATAGTAAAATTTACAATCCAACGATACCGGAGCAACCGTAAAGATTTAAATGCTATTAAATTGAATTTATTATTGTTTTGTTTATAATCGGTTTTGACGGAGCAAAAGCTATGTTCGAAATTCGAACTTGCTACGGTTCATGCTGAGTAAAGCAAACTTTTATTCATACCGAGTTGAGCAAATGCTATGAGAGTTTACTTTGCTCAGAATCGAGCAGAGCAAACTTATCCTGAGCAAATGCTAATTTTTATTCATACGGCTTATTAGACCGGCAAGAATTTCGACATTTTTTCGGAACACTGTTAAATCAAACGGTAAATGGCCTCACATACCATTTGTCAAATATGAGCTTTTTCCGAAAACTCTAGGTTGCTCACAAGAGTTTTCAAGTTTGTATGTGAGAATATATGAAATATTGGCAAAACAAACAATAAATTCAGTGAAAAATACCTGTATCATCTTATACATCCCCAGTGGTGTAGTAGTGGGGGGGTTGAGTACAAACCCCCCCCCCCCCGAAATATTTTGAAGAAATTTGAAAAAATTGAACATTTTAAACAAAAATACGCCTAATGGATTTTTCTTTAATTTAAATTCTCAAAGTTTCACATGGAAAGTTGTCTTGTGAGAATATTACCTTGTAGTGAAAATTGGCGACAGACCTCGACACCTACCGTTCGGCTCGTTATGGAGGCTAGGTCTACCGCCGAGGACTATAACGAGTAGATCGCGGCGAAGTGGCTCCTGGTATCGTGACAAAACTGGGAGCTTATTGGTTCACGAAACGAACATCGACATTCCGCCACGTTCTGTAGTCCTTGACTGACAGAAAACATGAACTGGGGAGTGTGCGTGAAGTATCTCCATAGCGACCACCAGGCGATTCGCTACCGCATCGGCCAATAGAACCATGCTGCTGCACGGAGAAGGACGACCGGCAACCTAAGTGGTAGACGAAAGCCTTTAACAAAAACCTCTTTGTTGAGTCACTTCGGTGAACAGCGAAATCAAGTACGTTAATGCGGCTGATCTAACAAGAAGGATTGTGACGGCTTTTGACGTTACAATGACACGAAAACTGGAGCCATGCAGTAGACGGTGTGCAGCTTACTGGTTAAAAGAGTAGCTCACTACGCTACACGCTGCTTGTCTTAGATCCAGAAGGCGGGCTCAGAGTGCAAGATCAGAGAGTGAGAGATGGGCGCAAGCGAAGTTTAGAGAAGCTAGGGATGCTTTAAAATGGGAGATCAATCTTAGTATACCAGTTTGCCATGAGTAGCTGTGCTAAGAAGTAGACGCTAATCCCTGGGGGACGCGTACTGAATCGTCATGACGAAGATGAAGGCTACAGATAACAAATATACCCGGGTAAGCTAAAGAGCAAACAGGGGCAGCCACAAAAGATAACCTGAATAGTGGTCGCAGTGGCATAGTTTCCCCTCACAAAAAAGCAAAAAAGATAATCGTTGAGAGTCTCTTCCCGAAGCGCGATCCAACTACCTGGTTACCGACACCGTACGGTGAAGAAGAAGAAGCTAACACAGGCAAGTAATACCAAACGTGGCGCTGAAAGTGCGATCCTGGCATATCCAGACATGTTCAGGATGCGACTGCAGAAGTGTTTAGACGATGACAATTTCCCCGAAATGTGGGAGGCACAGAAGCTGGTGTGTGCTGCACAGACGAATGAGCCGGATCCTGAAGAGCTACTTCCAGAGTAGAGTACTGCTGTACGAGACGAACGAAGTCAATGAGAGTCGGAGGGAGCGTTCCTCAGGGCTCCATTATAGGTCCAACTGTTTGGAACGGGATGTACGATGCCCGGGAAAGTGAAAATCGTGCTTTTGGCAGACGACGTATCACTAACGGCGATGAGTGAGACACTTGTAGAAGTAGAGGTGCTGGTGACGGAGACAATAGACGCGATCGAGAGTTGGATGAACGAGGTCAAGCTGCAAATCACCACAAGACGGATGTGTTGTTGGTCAGCAACTGCCAAGCAGTTCAGTGGATACAGATCAAAGTCAAAGGGCATGTGATTGCATCGAAGCGTGCACTGATGCAATTGGGAGTAAGTGACCGGTTGAGCTTTAACACCACGTTGATAATCTGCGAAAAGTCGGTTTATTATCTAGCGTTTCGTCATCTATACTGCGATATGGGGTTCCTATCTGGGGTGCGACGCTGAAAACCAAGCGGGAACGCGAAAAGCTGAATACGACGTTCCGGCTGGTCGAAGGAGTTGCGATTGCGTAGTGAATAATTAATTTGATGGTGACCTGGCAGCAGGAATGGGACAATACGGAGAAAGGAAAGTGGACCTACCGGCTCCTCCCAAACCTGTCGACCTGGGTCAATAGAAACCACGGACCTTCCACCTGAAACGGCTCCTGTCGGGCCACGGTTGCTTCAGGAAGTATCTTCATCGGTTCGGGTACGCAACGTCACCATTGTGCCCGGAGTATGAGAACGTCGAGCAAACACGGTAGCATGTGGTCTTCGAATGTCCGAGGGTTGAAGCGACGTGCAGGGAGCTTCTTAAAACGGGAGGACCGGGCATCAACCCGGATAATGTAGCTTACAGAATGACAGCGATGTAAAGACGTGAAACGCAGTCAATATAGTTATGATGTAGATTATGAGCGTCTTAGAGCGGAAACGGCGTGATGAACATCGATCAATGGTTTCGGGAGAGCGATCACCGTCAGGGAACTCTCCGCAGGAATAAGCTAGACCCACCGCCGAGGACTAGTCGAGTAGACTGCAACAGAGCACCGAGTATGGGTCGTCGAGACCCCAGCGAACCGAACGCCACGCTCAATCCGAAAGCGCAAGACCGACCACGCCACCCCACCGGTTATTCCGATAGAAATATAGCGAAAACCAAAGAAGAATCGGTATTGGGAGAACTTCTTTGGCCAGGGAACTCTCCGTCAGCGTAAGCTAGATTCACCGCTGGCGACTAGATTAAGTAGACTGCGACGAGACACCACTAGTCGCGGATAATCCGGTCACCTTTGAACCGGACGCCCTGCTTCACCAGAATCGCCGAACTGACCTCGACACCTAGCTGATTGGCTCTTCTCTCGCCGGGGAACTCTCTGTCGGAGTAGGTCAGGTCCATCGTCGGGGACTAGACCGAGTAGTTCAAGAACAAGTCGGGAATCTGAATGGCTCATCAAGAAAGTACTGCTAAATGGTACAAGTAAAATACTAAAAGGCATAAAGAAGTTGCGGTGCTAAATGGCACCGGACACGGAGCTAAAGGGCTCAAGAACTTGTTATACTGAAATCAAAGAAGAATCGGTATCGGGAGACCTTCTTTAGCAAAGGAAATCTCCGTCAGCGTACAGTCAGATTTACCGCCGGGACCTAGACTGAGTAGACTGCAACGAGACACCACAGCCGCGCCGGGGCTCCAGCAAACCGGACGCCCTACTCCACCGGAATTGCCGAACTGACTTCGGCACCTGGCTGATTTGCTCGCTTTCGAACTTCTCTCGCCGGGGGAACTCTTCGTCGGAGTAGGATAGATCCCTCGTCGGGGACTACACCGAGCAGTTCGCGAACAAGTCGGAAGCTCAACGAGGAAGTGGTACTAAATGGCAAAGGGGGGCGAAGGACTCAGTAACGTAGACAGACTGAATTTTGCCGCCCAGATTGTCCTCGTAGGGAAAGAGCACTAATTCTAGACCCACAGTTAGCTTTCCTACTACCATACAGAAATTGTCACGTTGTGTGGATGGTCGAAAACTGGTAGTGTGTCGTGGATGGGTGCTGTAACCAGAGATGCGAACGGTACCGGTAATTTACTTTTTTTCAGGTACATTTACATTTGCACAAGCCGTACAGCCCGCTACAGCGACGCATCACTACTGCTCTTGCCAGAGCGGTAGCCAAACCGAGTGCACTTTTCCGTACAGCAGTAAACTACATTTTTGTTTTGCTGCTATAGTTTGCCCTCTCGCTTTGTACACTTTTCTCTGCATAGTCAAAGGGAGAGGCCCACACACGAAAGCGTTGATGCCGGTCGTGGCTTAAATGAACCGCATTCATTGTCGTCGTTTGTGATTAAAAATATTAAAAAGTGTAAAATTAGGAAGGAGAAGCTTTACCGCTCGCGTCTGGTGGCTGTCCTGGGGGCAGTATTTTTTTGTTATGTGTTGCTTCTCTTTCTCGCACATGCTTAGAATTCCTTAACTAATATTTAAAAAAAATCGGTTGGTCTTCAAAGTTAAATAACTTTTCGGGGAACCTCTAATCAATATGCAACCTTCAATATGCTGTTCGTTTTAAAATAAGCTATACGACCGAAGTTTTGGGATATGCAGAGTTACTGTGGAATTTTTTATTTGATTTTAAATTTTTATTTCCGAGTTTCCATATTTATTACTATAGAAACTGGAAACCTCTTGTGGGTGAACAAGAGTTATCAGAGAAAGCTCATATTTTGCACATGATTTTTGCATCCAATTACTATTTGAATTAGCAGTGTTCCCAAAAAAATCAAAATTGTTGCCAGTCTATTATACATACATTCATAAATTTTTCGATCACGACGAACCGAGTCAAATGGTATATGACTCACAGCGCTCCAGGCCTGGATTATATTGCCGATTTTCAGAGTGATTGCACAACTTTTCTATAGGAGAAAAGCAAAATGATGCAGGGAAATTCAAGTGTGATCAGACTCTTCAACTCTTACCTAAGGAACCAGAGCTCCAATCCAAATTAAATTCGATTGCAATTAATAACGTTAAGAGAGAGTGGGTACGCTTGATCCCATTTTTGTTTGTACTACTCCAAACATTGTCGTCCAGAGCACGACACAATTCATCTCCGAAAAATAATGTATAACAATTTGAAGATATTAAGCCCAGCACATAGCAAACTCTGGAACGTTGCTTTAGGACTTCAGAGATCGCTGGATCCAGCAAGGGCCTCAAGATACTTCGTTCGCAACTGACTATTCAGTCATCGGCACGGAGATACACTTGACGGCTGCTGTTTGCAATCGCCTCCTACGACATGGGGAGCAGAAACCTAATGGATATAATATTGGCCAAGATAGCCTAATCTGCCGGTTTTCCCTCCCATAAACTGCCATTGAAAAAGAAGAAAATAAAAAAAATATTTTTAAGTTGCTAGCTTGTAGTACTCCTCTGTATTTGTGGAATTATGTTGTGAACACCAGAAATAAAAGTTATTAGCAATAAAATCTATAGCTTTCGTGAGTACATTGTATATATGGCAGTATATTTTCCAGCTTTCTCATTACAAAAACAATCTACAATAGTATTTTTAAGTAAAACATAATTTTTTCCTTTTTTATTAACGACTTATAGTGAGTCAATCTTTTTCCTTTTTTATATTGTAACGACATATAATTAGCAAGGGACTGGAAGGTGAAGTATTTTTCAAATATTAAGAGCCATAGTACTCAAGGGAGAGCAAGGATTTGAAGTAAGAAAGTTTAGAAAAGCGTGGAGTAGGGTCAATGAACAAGCTTAGAGTTTCCCGGTTACTTAGCTTTTTGTCTTCTGCAGCGCAGTAGTCAGGATCTTTTGGCATTAAATGCGAATCACCTGAGTCTGCGGCATGTCCGGACAAGCGTAAAGTCAATTTAATGACCTATGCTGTCGGAGCCGACAAAAAGTTAAGTCACGGAGAACTTCCACCCTAAGCATTGTGCGACGATGAAACTCATTGAATGAGTTAGTTTTTGCCCTCACTAATTGCCATGCCGGGGTGTTTTATTTCATCGACTCTTGTGTCTGCCTCAACAAGTTGTGCATATAGTCACTGTGTGTTGATTGAACACGGCGTCGGCAGCTTTCACCCAAAGCTGCTGGATGGATCCCCATCGCGGTACATTTTTTCCTTTTTTATTAACGACTTATAGTGAGTCAATCTTTTTCCTTTTTTATATTGTAACGACATATAATTAGCAAGGGACTGGAAGGTGAAGTCTTTTTCAAATATTAAGAGCCATAGTACTCAAGGGAGAGCAAGGATTTGAAGTAAGAAAGTTTAGAAAAGCGTGGAGTAGGGTCAATGAACAAGCTTAGAGTTTCCCGGTTACTTAGCTTTTTGTCTTCTGCAGCGCAGTAGTCAGGATCTTTTGGCATTAAATTCGAATCACCTGAGTCTGCGGCATGTCCGGACAAGCGTAAAGTCAATTTAATGACCTATGCTGTCGGAGCCGACAAAAAGTTAAGTCACGGAAAACTTCCACCCTAAGCATTGTGCGACGATGAAACTCATTGAATGAGTTAGTAGTAACCGGGAAACTCTAAGCTTGTTCATTGACCCTACTCCACGCTTTTCTAAACTTTCTTACTTCAAATCCTTGCTCTCCCTTGAGTACTATGGCTCTTAATATTTGAAAAATACTTCACCTTCCAGTCCCTTGCTAATTATATGTCGTTACAATATAAAAAAGGAAAAAGATTGACTCACTATAAGTCGTTAATAAAAAAGGAAAAAATGTACCGCGATGGGGATCCATCCAGCAGCTTTGGGTGAAAGCTGCCGACGCCGTGTTCAATCAACACACAGTGACTATATGCACAACTTGTTGAGGCAGACACAAGAGTCGATGAAATAAAACACCCCGGCATGGCAATTAGTGAGGGCAAAAACTAACTCATTCAATGAGTTTCATCGTCGCACAATGCTTAGGGTGGAAGTTTTCCGTGACTTAACTTTTTGTCGGCTCCGACAGCATAGGTCATTAAATTGACTTTACGCTTGTCCGGACATGCCGCAGACTCAGGTGATTCGCATTTAATGCCAAAAGATCCTGACTACTGCGCTGCAGAAGACAAAAAGCTAAGTAACCGGGAAACTCTAAGCTTGTTCATTGACCCTACTCCACGCTTTTCTAAACTTTCTTACTTCAAATCCTTGCTCTCCCTTGAGTACTATGGCTCTTAATATTTGAAAAATACTTCACCTTCCAGTCCCTTACTAATTATATGTCGTTACAATATAAAAAAGGAAAAAGATTGACTCACTATAAGTCGTTAATAAAAAAGGAAAAAATGTACCGCGATGGGGATCCATCCAGCAGCTTTGGGTGAAAGCTGCCGACGCCGTGTTCAATCAACACACAGTGACTATATGCACAACTTGTTGAGGCAGACACAAGAGTCGATGAAATAAAACACCCCGGCATGGCAATTAGTGAGGGCAAAAACTAACTCATTCAATGAGTTTCATCGTCGCACAATGCTTAGGGTGGAAGTTTTCCGTGACTTAACTTTTTGTCGGCTCCGACAGCATAGGTCATTAAATTGACTTTACGCTTGTCCGGACATGCCGCAGACTCAGGTGATTCGCATTTAATGCCAAAAGATCCTGACTACTGCGCTGCAGAAGACAAAAAGCTAAGTAACCGGGAAACTCTAAGCTTGTTCATTGACCCTACTCCACGCTTTTCTAAACTTTCTTACTTCAAATCCTTGCTCTCCCTTGAGTACTATGGCTCTTAATATTTGAAAAATACTTCACCTTCCAGTCCCTTGCTAATTATATGTCGTTACAATATAAAAAAGTAAAACATAATTTGAGCATCAGAGGGTTAAGGCTCATCACCGCGTACTCCCCGTGATCAATTACAATTCGAACAACTGTGTTACCGTTCTGAGGATGGCAGAAAGGAAACAAAAAAGTAGGCTGAAACGTAAACGGTGAACTGTATTTCTTTTTAATTAATTATCACAGAAAAATATCAACTGAAAAACGGTATCATTCATGAACGGTAACTAAAACCTGGAAACAATTCGAAGAAGTGGAATCCGTTACACATGATACCTGGATAAATTACTTCGCGGGTAACGGTGTTATTGTTGGGAGGATGCTTGCCGAAGGACCTATCCCTATTGCTGAGGAGAATGCATCACAACCGATTGACATCATTTACGGAAAACCGATTCGAAACACAATCTTCAATACCATCACCTGTACTACAAATGGTTGCCAATTTTGGGGCAGCTGTTCAGGCCATACAAACAACTGTAAAAGAAGCATCCAATAGCTCAAAATCAACTGCTGTCACCAATTACGACGGATTTACGCTGGTGACCGGTAATGCTGTAGGCAAGGAAGAACATCTGATCATAGACATCAAGATAACATTAACGGTAATGTCATTGACGTGAATAAGAGAAATTGACCCCCAAGATGCAGTAGATGAGTAGAAAAATCTTTCCACTCCGCGAAAGAAGTATGCAAAGGGGAATTGAAAGTTGCGTGGAAGAGATCCGAAGGACACTCACTAATATTTGTTTTTGTATTATTTCATTTTCACATATGGTAAGTTCTTAAAAGACCCACGGTTCCGTGATGCTACCGCATTAAGCCGTGTTATATAAACGAATTAGATAATAAAATGAAGAAAGCATTGAATTTATGCTGATTCAGCTAAATAAAGGTTTTTTTTGTTTCAAGTGTGTCTACGTTTGCGTGTTGCTGATCAAGTTCATCGCCTTCGTGTGTTTGTATATACTTGCCAAGTGTAATAAGAATGTAATAAAAATTTCCACAATTATATTGAACATAACCAGCTATCGCATCATAATTTGAATAAAAGAGAAAGGCACAAGTTTGAGAGTATATTAAATTGTTGAAACCTGTTAAACATTTACTAGATCACTTGAAAAGTACAGGTTGGGGCAAAATTTTGGTTTCCTTAATAGATAGGTTATATAATTGCTCTGAAGATCGATTTTTACCGAGGTCCGGATGGCCGAGTTTCATGTTCCTTTCGATTCAGTTTATCGATTTCAGCAAATGTCAGTGTGTGTACTGTGTATGTACTGGGTGACAATAAATAATATCTTTTCTTATAGTATGGTTTAAAAATCTTCAAACGCCTTGCCTGTGCAGTATGTGACTCACTTTTGTGTCAAACTTTAGGTCATTTAGATCATCTGTGCACTTGAGCCATTTGACTCAAAAAATCCAATTGGATAGTGACAGGCGGTGAGCTGCCGAGTTATTTAGCTCCCGTCGATATCTGCTCCGATAGGTCCCTGCGATGAATTTACCCTAGTCCGACTGAGAGTTCCTCGTTGGCGATATTTTTACTGACACCGAAGCGTGGAGGTCAGTCCGACGATTCGGTATGTAACGCAGTTTCCGGTTCGTTAACGTTTCCACCACGTACCGCTGGTACATCGACGCGGATTTAGTCTACTCCACGGGGAACCGGTAGGATGATTTTATTCCAATTGTCAGCTTCACCCTATTAGTATCTGTGCGACTATGATTTTCTACGCTTAGAGCCGACATATCGCTTCACACTTCCCCAAATCAGGGGTACTCAAAGACCACGTGGTCCGGCGTATCTTCAACACATACATACAAACACATTTTAAGACAGGAGACGGGCATAGCGTAGTTGGTAAATCGATTGGATTGTAGGCAGCTCACCTGGGTTCGGTTCCCAACCCAGCACATAGTGTTAGAGATTTTTCCAAAAGAGATTTCTCTAACCCAGAAAGAGGCGAATGACCCTAAGGTTAAATCCTCTATAATCAAAATAAAAAAAACGTTTTAAGACGTTAGGCTCAAGTTCTCAATGTGGCCAGAAAACGTCTATTACTGCTCCATCACCTAACATCACTCTTGTTTTAGTACACGCATCGATGTGATTGATATGCCTCCAGCTGTGTTTTGAACCAGCTGCAACACTTTGCAGTTGCTGCCAGCACCACCTTATTTTGTGGTTAGCTTGCTGTAACCTAAAACCATTCAGTTTTCTATCGTCTCTCTTGTAATTGTGAGAACGACGTCATCTACGAATCCAACTATTTCGACTACTATATGCAGCTTTAGCGTTAGAACGCCATTATACATCATGTTCCAAAGTTGTAGGCCAAGTAAAGAGCCTTATTTCACTCCCGTCGTTACTCTTGTCGATTTCTGTCCCGAATGTGTGTCGTAGACCTGCACTTGGTTCTGAACAGACTACTGCACAGATGTTCGAGTAATCGCATTTTGTGCATAGATTCTGCTATATCTTCCTAGCTGACGCTGAAAAACGCGGTCTTGACGTCTATCGTTACTACGGTGCAGTAACAGCTCCTCCTCTATTTGAGCGTCTCTTCTGCTCTGTCCAGCTCGCTTCTCTGTAGATTTTATTTTCTAGATTCCAAATTATCTGTTTGACAGACCGCATTCGCGTTCCGTGCATTTCCGATCAGAATGAAATAACAAGATTATAACAGAACACAATTTTTGTAACATATTGTGTTATAAATTAGGTCTCGTTAGTAGTTAAAATAACAGAAATTTATAACAAGTAATAATGCGAGATATAATTTTGAAATATTTCTGTTATGTGTTTCTGATCGGGTTTCGTTATCCTGTTGAGGATAACACTTGACAAGAACTTTCCGAGAACATGCACCCGGAATATGGGTCTGAATGATGTTAAATCTCTTGGCGGTTTCCGTTGTTTAGACAGCAGCACAGGCTTTTGAAGTTTCCATCTCACTAAAATCAGTAAGCTGAATAAATTGGCTCGATTTGCACGTTCCCCATGTTATTAGGAGCTATAGCTCTTTACTCCAAAGGGTTAGGAACAATAACATGTTTGGGTTTAATTTCCTGTAGATTGGTTCGTCTATATATGAGGAGCAAAATATCCAGATACGCGATTGGAGTACTGCAGAGTTGTTACATATTGAGTCAAACCACGTCAAGTGGTTTTTTCACAAAATCACCGATTTTCATGTTCCTATTCAGAGATATGAAATTTTTGCGGCGCATTTCGATGATGCCCACGATAACGCACTAGCCACAGCCCACGTGCGCTCGACCAACCGGCATGTTCAAATTTGCGTTGAGCACCTTGCGGTATCTATCGTTTAACACGCGGCACTATTGTATAGCACATAGCAACTTCTATTGTTTAGAACGTCGTCAGTTCTATTGTAAAAATTTAGTTTAACTTGCGTTAATTAAAATTGTTATCATTATTGAGGTTTTATAGTTGTAACGAGTACGATACACATACAACGTATATGATTTATAGTGCACCTATTGTAAGCTTGAATGTTTCATATTCGCATCAAACTTACAAATGTCTTTGCCAACGTACTGTTCGAACTTTTCATTCCACCAAGTTACTGAAAATAAATTGCGCCTATTGTGAAATATTTTGCCGCATTCCGCATTTATTCAGCTTAACCATAAATTGAAACTCAAACCACCTCGCAAATCGAAACACCGAAGGCTAACAAAATTCATATCTCTGGATAGGAACAAAAGGACAAAAATATCTTTACAAATTATTGAAGGTGAAAGTTTGCCGCGTCAGTTGACATATTTTTAATTTTTTTTCAGCGCCGAGAAGATAAAAATATTATAAATTGTTTATTAAAAATGTATGTAAAATTCAGCTATAAAATCAAATATTAAATTTATATTTATACGATAGTGTAAACATCATTCTATAAGTGTACAAAATTTCATTCAAGTATCTGAAGTAGTTTTTGAAATAAAAGAAATTGAAAAAAAAACAATTTTACTGTTTTCAAAAGTATAAAAACCCATAATTTAAACAAAAAAAGCAATTTTGCAAATATATTTATATCAAAAATTACTCTCTATGTCCCCTACACAAAAAAAAATATTTTTCATGAAAATCGGTGATTTTGTAGAAATTTCGAGGCCCACTTGACGTGGTTTGACTCTATTAGATAATATGTAGTTCCGAATTCGAATTCATAAAAATTATACGAATAATATTCAACAGTAGCCATGTGAAGATTGAATGCCGCAATTTTGCTTGGAGAACAAATTCTTTGACACTTTTGGACTCATATCAGGCATAAATATTTTTGTTTGAGCGCAAGTTTGCAAGCTACGCCCATGACTGACAAGTTGGACAGATGGAGTTCAAGAGCAAATTTTTATGCGTAGTTCCCAGTCTTATACGAGCGCGCAATTTGATTTTATCTACGAGAAAATGCCCACGCATTACAACTACTTGAAAAGAACTCAGGGTCAGTCGCTGTTGATTGGTCGATACACCCTGAAAAGTATGTGTTCAAAAGAAGTTCAGTACTTCACTTTCGTCAGTCGAGTATTCACTATTACCAGTTCCAATTGCACTGACATTTTTTTTTATAAAATGGAGATAGAATATCAAGATGTTCAGTGGAGTTATTACAAAATGCCTGTTCTACAACTTTGTAGAAGACGCTTAATTTATAGTGTTTGCGCCCTCTATGTAGTCACACTTGAAACATATATTTTCTAACCAAAACATAATTCGTATTATGTACCAAAACTCTTCTGAACATACCATTGAGCTAAATCTAACCATTATTTCACAAAAATGGATAGTTCATGGGAATGGAGTATTGATACACAACCATGCACAGCTAGTCCCCATGCAAAACTGACTCAGACATAACTTCGTTAAAAGATTAATAATTTCTTTTAACAAAGCCGGATTTTCTAGCAGTCTTTAACAAAGTTGTAGACAATTAAATCATCTTTCTTATTTTCACTTACGGTGGTATAGGATGCATACAGTGCCGTCTAGCGGCGAAAATACGAGCTAGTGGGTTTTCTCCATGTAGTTTGTCGAAAAATCCCATACAAACTTCAGGTCGTTGGTCCGGTAGCTAGACTTGCCCGATTTGCTTCAAATTCGGAGCAAGTACTCCTGGTGGGACTATAAATCGACTCCGGGGTGGGCCGATAGGGGTCATTTTTTTGTCACTCTATTGCATAAGTTTCTATATTAAAAAGGTTTCTGCAATATTTACGTACAACAAATCCTTCATCATTTATGTTACATTATAATTGTATAGTTAAACACATAACCTAGTTAAAAATATGAGTCTATATTAGTACTTTGAAAACTGCCACTATTACTATAGACGCTGACCAACACTAATAGTTGAACCTATATGAAAATTTGTTATATTAAAAGTATAATAATTGTTTACAATTCCGTCAATCTCATTAATTTTTGACTCTAACGGATAAAATCAATTATCTATAATATCCTACATACAGATACTGACAACCCAGCTACTAGTTTGAATTCACACTGAAGGAATATTTCTGTAAATCTGCTGCGAATAGGTTTCGTACAGAAAACTTTCGTAAAACAAACGAAATTTTCGCACATATGATGAATCATTCGTAATTCTACGGAAGCACTTTTATTTTTATAACCAGTTTTTCGTAAAAACCATGGAACGACTTTCGTAGGCTTATTACGAATGTAATTCATTAGCCAAACGAATTGTTTGATGAAATATAGTAAAGCCTTTCTAACATTTACGAGCATCTTTGATAATATAAACAATTTTTTGGAGGAATCCTTAAAATTATTATGCACAAAAAATCTATTCGCTGAGCGAATTTATTCGTAAATCTGCTACAAATAGGTTCAACCACGGATCCGAGCATTTTCGTGCATTGTAAATAGTTGGTTTCGTTCATTTCACGAACTAAAACATGGTGACTTGAACAACATTTTTTTGTAATTTTTCGTATTTAGTGTTCGCAGAAAAAAATTGTAGAATGAAAATAGATGTAAAATTAAATCATGCCACAAATACATGTACTTTTTCAACGGATTTAGATATAATTTTACACGTTGATTGAAAATTACAGTTTGATTAACTGAATGACCAAGTAATTTTATTTCAATATGATTGAAAAATATGTTACCTGAAATATTATACGGATAAAAGTGCAAAATCATATATTTTTATGCTTTATTTATGTGCATTGATTTTAATTTGATTTTCAATCATATTTTCGATTCAAGCAATATTTGTTTATAACCAAGGCGGCTTACAGGTCGTGTAAATTTCATCATTTTTTGTGTGTATATTACACAAAATTTATCGTCGAAGGACGAAACTTTTTCTCGTGATTAAAAAAAAAGTCCGATCTCGAAGTCGGTTTGTATACGATACGCGGCCCTCCAGACCAGGATTAGGTTGACGATTTCCAGAGTTATTGCAAAACGTTTCTATATGAGAAAGGCAAAATGATTGTTCCGGCTTATATGGAAGTTCCATATGTAACCGGACGATTCAGTCTATATTTCCGGAACAATATAACCGATCCGTACAAAATTTTGCGGCAGTCTATGAAGGTATATCATTTGAGACTAATTTTGTGAAAATCGGCCCAACCATATTCGAGAAACTGACATGAGTTTGGTAATTTTGAGAAATGGCCTTTTTCCAGGGACTGCAATGACCTTTTATAATCGTCAATATGACCAACGAGATTTCGAGATGGAGGTGAAGGTATGACCTGGGGTGCACCAGCCATATTTTAAACCTTCTATTTCATGCTTGGTTTGTGATATGAAAATCGGTTCAACTATCGCCGAATAGCTGATATGGGTTTAGTTTTGGAATATGCCCGATACCTGGGACTTCCGGAATTGTCGATAGTGGACAATAACTTCAAAGAATCTTTGATTGGCCATCACTGGTCTAGAACTGCAGATCGAAGTTTGTAAAAAGTTTGTAAAAATCGGTCAATAGGTGTGACATTAACTTGCAAGTAAGCAAGTTCCCTGGGGGCATCAATAACAGAGCTTAAAAACATTAACCTCCCTGCTTGAACTTGAAACAGAAACGAAATTCAATTCATGCCCGCCGCGATTTCCTTCGTCATTCGTTTTCCCGATACAGCGCATTCTGGTTCGGATATGTCCGGTTTCAGAAGCAAACTGAATTTTGTTTCTATGATAGCAACGAGAGGGATTATATTGAGCAAAAGTACACCAGATATAGATTACGCAGTTCACTTAGGCTTCGAAAATGTAGAAGATGTCATCTTCTGTCTTCAAACTGTCCACATAATAACAAATAAATGCTTCGCTTTGTTGTATTTCCCTTGCACTCGAGTGTTCGATTTTGCATGAAATTTCAATCAAGTGGAAAGTCAATGAATGAGGGAGGCGGTGAATTTGAATGTTGGTTTCGGTAAATACAAGCAGAATTAGGAAACTGATTTTAAAATTTCGCAGCACTGATCAAGAAGCGTCATAAGTGGTTATTCTGATCAAAACTACTTCGATTGGTCATTAGGGATGTAGACTCGCAAATTCAAGTAATGTCGCACATATTTTAATGTGTATTACATCGTTTGGACTTCATGGTGGACTCTTTTATATGAAAATATACTGTGTTACAGCTTTCTTCAACCCGTAACCCAGGGACCGCAAGTCCGATTCAACACAACCGATCGGAAGGTTGTACCTTTCATTTGTGTAAATAGGTCCAGGCATCTATGAGAATCAAAGGTGACATTATTTGCCTCATGCACACATACACACACATATGGACATTTTCCGATCTCGTCGAACTGAGTTGATAGGTTTATGAGACTCGACCCTCCAGGCCTTTGTTAAAACTTCAGTGTTTAGAACGATTGCATAAGCTACACGAGAATGGCAAAAATATCACAATCATTCTAGTAATCAATTGTTCTGAGCTCTTTAAAATAAAATCGATTTTGTTAGATTGATCTCTTACATATTAAACCTTTTTAAATCCACCTAGTAGTGCAATTGTGCCTTTCTCGTATCACCAAACTACGATTCCATGGCTGGTTATGTTCAATAAAATTGTGGAAATGTCCATTAAATTCTTAGTACACCTTGCACCTATATACAATGGCTCGCCAGTCACGAATTTGATAAACTAAATGTCGACGCTGTAACATTCGAAACAAAAAATATCATAGTTAATTAGCCTAATTAGCATTACCGTCAAACAGGGTAACTTGCAACAGCGGAGCAACATGTTTCTGTTCCGATGGACAGCTCTAGTAACAATTCAATAACAATACCGTAAAGGGTAGTTTAATAGCCACCGATAAAACATAGATTGCATATGTAGCATGCTATAAAACTATAAATGTTACTTGGGAGACAACGCTAATAATAATGTTTACAATTTAGCTCCACTCCAATGGTAAGAGCATATCATTAGTATCCCTTACGTACAGATCGAGTATACAACAGCAAGGTGCGGAAAACTCGCTCACCGCCATGAGCGTACATGAATTTGTTTCCTTATACATCGTCGGGGGTTTACGCTCTCGTTAAAAAGATACAGACCCACACAACTCGTTCCGCATCACACCGTATGCGATTACGAAGAGAGAGAGAATCGGAAATCGCAAAATTTTTTAACGCGTTCCACATTGCCGATGCAGTGACGTAATGAGTGCCATCGAACATATTCAGCAGCGAACATGTTCGTTCGGAAAAATGATCCAAATCTTCGTGCGCAATCCTGAAACTGAACGATTGAAATATATGGCTGGCCTGGACACCGCACGGAGTGGCAATTTCTGCTGTGTAGGTTCAACTCGCAGTCATTTCCTTGCTGCGTGTTAATTTTATCATTCGCTATACATGTTATCGCTCGAGTTGAACTCTACCATTGTATGTACAAATGCCGTACTTGCGATGTAGACAAGATGTGTGGTAATGTACATTGATTTAGATTTGTTTGGATTTAGTTTAATTTTCAATGTTCAGGCGCGTTCGGCTCCTTCCATGCGCTACATTCGAGAGGAAACTTAGATTTGTCTTCTTTTCTATGCCAATAAATAATCTCGAAAGTTGTGCGTTTTATAGCGTATCATTGCGCGAATATAGCTCACTACTTTCGGTGATATGCTTTTGCATAGAATTGACAAAATATCGATTGTCGCTGATCAATTTTCTTGTTTTTAACTGTAATGATAATATCTTTTGCTTCAATCATATGATTATCCACGTTTAGGTGATTTTGGCTTGAGGCGAAGCTGGTCCATATTATAACTCAAATTGATGGCTAAATAAATTAAGTGATAACAGTTTCGGTTGAAACCTGACTCAGTTTCTAGATCAAACAAAAACGCATTCGTGCTAGGGCATACGAGGCCGGCGCATAAAGTTCATACCTATTTGTGTGCATGAAATTAGGTGTGAATAAACAGATAGAAAGGGAATTATATGTATCAACTAATAACAATATAATACAATATAATAGATAAATCGAAATTTTAAAAGCAGTGTGCCAAACGAAATTTTCACTGAAATGCTGTTAAGTTTATTAAGTTCTTGGAACTAATAATTGGAATGTGGATTGCGTGAAATTTAGTAAGAAGGATCACCGTTCTGGCGAAGTAACTATTGGTGTTTGCTTCAGGCAAGATTAGTTCACAAAAATATATAAAGCTAGTAACTATGACTATAACCATTCATTTATGCGCTTACAGTTGTATTATCTATAGCACTGCAGTTATTGATATTAGTCTGAAAAAATTCCGATGGAGCAGTGCTGCCAGGGACATTTTCAGTTAGCAGTGAAAATGAAATTTGTAGATATTTTCGTTATATTGCATTATTATTGAAAACTGATAAAAACACATAAACGTAGACTATCTTTGTCTATTTTTCCTGTGCTATGGGCTATTGAACAATTGGGCAGGCCATATCACTCTGATAGAAGCATCACTCTTGATAACCAGAGGTTTTTAGTGTTTCTTGATACAAACAAATCAAAAAAAAAGTTTAGCATGAAAGGTTTCGAGTGATCGGTGTGAATGAATTTGTTTATAGACATCATTCAAAAGCCGGGGATGGAAAACGTGTGCAACTTTCGTAGCTATATATTTTTCCAATCATAATAACTGGCCAACAACATTTCGATCCGCCTCAAATTGTTTGAAATCACAGTATTTTCAAATCGATTGGAATTTATGAATCAGACAAGGTCGGTTGAGTTTGAATCTAATATTAATAGTAGACCCCATGTTATATAATACTTTCAGAGAAAATTGGTTAAATCTCGCGGTATAAAGATACTTTCTTAAGATTCAAATTTGAAAAATGTTACATGGTTAATTTTACGAAGATGCGAATTTTAATTCAGGTCGCAATTCTATGATTGTGAGTATTGTGCGAATTATATTAGAATTTAAACTAAACTGTTCTCATTAGGGTCAGACCCAAAAAAAATGTGAAAAGCCTTCAGGCAGCACAGAAAAGCTGTTAGGAAAACTTGGAGTCTCAAACCGAATTACATCTTTGAGTTTATATAAAAAATTGTATGTTTAATAATGTTCTTGTGGAAGAAGTGACGACAATCCTGTAAAAGCTTAGCTATCTGCTGAGAATGGTGTTCATTACGATAACTGGGGCACTTACGACACAGAACTGCGTAGAACTGAAGAACTTATAAATACACTCAAGTTTTTTTTTACGCGGTTTTTTTTGCGCGGTATTTTTTACGCGGTTTTTTTACGCGGATTTTGAAATTTACGCGGTTTTCATTTACGCGGATTTTGAAATTTACGCGGTTTTCATTTACGCGGTTTTTGAAATTTACGCGGTTTTCATTTACGCGGTTTTTGAAATTTACGCGGTTTTCATTTACGCGGATTTTGAAATTTACGCGGTATCCATCAATGAGGTTCCCTTTATCGCGGATTCTTAAATTTAAGTGGTCTTCATTTACGCGGATTTTGAAATTTACGCGGTTTTCATTTACGCGGATTTTGAAATTTACGCGGTTTTCATTTACGCGGATTTTGAAATTTACGCGATTTTCATTTACGCGGATTTTGAAATTTACGCGGTTTTCATTTACGCGGATTTTGAAATTTACGCGGTTTTCATTTACGCGGCTCGTATCCCCGCGTAAAAAAAACCTGAGTGTACTATCAATTTGGACAGTCTTCGGCTATCTTTTCCAAGCAACTGGATTTTTGCAAAGAATCTAGGGGAATTCTATTGTGCTTCGGAAAGTAAACATTGAGTAGTAGCTTATTACTGAAAGAGAAGCACATACCACAGAGAACAGACGTCCATCTTTAGCGTTCAACTTGTGTAAAAATCACTAACGTTATCGAAGCTAATTGGGATATCTCCACCAGGTGCGTTACTGTCGTCTTGTTTTTAGTGACCGACTTCGATAGATTGAAAATCGAATTGTAAAGCCTGAAGATATTTACATTTAGGTTTAAAGAAAACCATTTTTGTTGTAAAAATCATTTTCAAATGTCCAAACAAAAGGTTCTTTTGAAAATTTTCTCCAGAAATAGCCTTATTATCCAGTGCTCGCATTCCTCTGTATTTGACTCCTAAAGTGCACAGACTCTGGGTCTTACTATAAAAATTGATTCCGTCAGGCACTAGTTACACTGTTACCAGTTATATTATACATAAATAATACATTTATATGCATTGTAATCAATAAATATAACACTTATAGCATAAAATATAGTTAACCCTTAAATGCATAACGCTGTTTTAAAACAATATTACGGAAAACATCTCAAGGTTATCACAGTAATGTATTAAAACTATGAAACAACTTTCACAAAATTAAAAAATGAATTATTTGCGCCTTTGAGGGTTAATATGACTCCCATGTTTGGAAATAAAGTAAAATGTGATATCAATTGATACAAAAAATATCAACTGCACATTTTTAAAAGACCTATTATGTACAACAATAATGTTGCCAAAAACGGAACCCATTTGTTGCCAAAATCTGAGTGTACCGAAAAGGGAGCATGCAACAATCAGAACGTGCCAAAAACGGAATCTTACTGTACTATCATTGAACAGCCTCCAAGAAACATAAAAAACACATAGAGTGAAGTGCCTATTTTCACCATACTAAGCAAGGTGCTTCACTAATTCGTTAATTTCTCGCCCTACAATCAATGGAATGCGTAAAAATTGACATCAACAGCTTTGCTTCGTTGTTAAGAATCAATATAATAACACAAATGCACTGAAAACAGTGAAATTCTCGTGTTTGAGCGCAATGAAAAGTCGAATCGAGTGCCCCTATTGTTGCGCTACCATTTGACTCAATGCGTTGAGCAAAGATGGCAGACACTGCTCTAACCAACGGCTTCAAATGGGTAGGGCGATAATAGAAACATGGCGCAAATGGGCTCATCACCCTATCGTCAATACTTCCTCCATTCCATTACACGTTGAATAACCTTGTCAATACGCTCCAGTATTGACAAAACAACTGAACGTGTAAGGACCGTTAATATGGAACACAAACAAGATCAAACATTCTTCACTATTATGTATGATGATTGACAGCAGGAAAAACAAAAAGCACCACAAAAAGGATAAGCAATCAAAACATCGGGAAACAATATTTAGAACAGATGGAAAAATCGTCGTACCCGGAACAACACGTTCCAGATCCATTCTTGACCGCTCATCATTCCGAATTAGATCCATATGACATCACTGTGAACAGCCTAGTGAAAGAAACCGATTCCACGCACCCCGGATTGGCCACAAAGTCAACTTACTGTACTATCATACTACAAATTATGCAAAACAACAAACTGTCTTGAAATCAAAAACTCCAAAGTATGTTAATGATTAGCGGCTCTTAAGCGTTCAATAATCCATTGTGGTATAACAAAGTTGGCTTGACGATGTGCATCAAAAATATTGAACGCGTAAAGTCCGCTATTCATTTATACCTGTGTGGAATATCAACGATATCCAAAGGGACAATCTACTCGCTTAGCAAATTACAAACACGTACATGCACTCGACTCACACTACACCACTCCATCGATACAAAACACCGCGGCAGCGCCAATGCAAACAATCGCAAGCACCGCTCCCGCTCGCATGCAGTGGGAATTGAATCGATTTTCGATTTAGACGAACATAGATCGCGATCCAATTTTTTGAGGAAGAATCGCATTGCCGAACGGATCCGCTCATCATTGTTCGGATACAATTCCGAACATGTATCGGAAAGAACCTAAATCGCAGCGATCCAAGGTGAGCGTAAGAGAGAAAAAATACGAACATGTGAGTTACCATATTCGCTTGGCTTTAGCCGATCGGGAGCTCAACAGATGACACTCACAAACAAGGAAGACAGAATAAAGCATCGCAGGTGGGTGAGTGCGCGTGAGCCTTGAGTGAGCATAAAACGATGCGATTCTTCCTATCCTTGTACAACAGTAAACGTTACTGTTAGATATATGAATGCTAATCAACTCAAATATACGCAAGATAACGATTTAACTATATAAACGATTCATGTGGGGTAACATGAAACAGTAATTTGTTTTATTACCAATACACCTTGAGTCTGCTGACTGATACAGCGATTAAAATAATCGAATTTATATTGTTGTAAATCACATTTTGAACGTTTAAACTGTAGAACTAGAATAAGGGGCTCACTAACTTCCAAAACTCTCTTAAAGGATTCTATTTTCCCGAAAACCATCTCCCAACAAATACAATTTCGAAGCTTTTTCCTTAGAAATACATTTACCAGAATACATCAATTCCCAGAAAACTAATTTCCAGAAAGTACCAAAGCCCAGAAAATTACTTGACTGAAAATTCAATTTTCTCAACTAAATTTCTAACAAACGTTTCGTTTAGATTTTATTCACTTAAATGCTTATTGTGATTACAAAAATAATGAGAATTTAAACAAAGTACACACACCTAAATATTTGAATTGTTAGCATTCTTTTGATTGAGTTATTTTAGGAATTGTTCAGTTGGCACTTATATATAAATGTGGTGGTTATGTTTTCGCTAATTCTCAATGTGCTATTAAGAAAGAACTTTTCTATGGCTGAGTAGTTCCTCGGGCTCGGGGAAAGCGTTGTTTAGAGTAACAACACGTTTCAGATGGTGAATCAGATTACAAATTGTTTGAAACAGTTACATGAAGTAGCAAATTACGTGTTACGACCAAAATTTGGTCCACTTAAACGTGATGCATTTCATTTAAACATTTATTTAAAACCCCTGCGTACCTCTTATTTTGTCATGCATAAATGACGTAGCTTTTTTAGTGAGGAATTTTTAACACCGTAGCATTTCGTCACAAAATTCTAAATAACCCCTGGTAATTACGTAGCTTGACGGTAACTCTCCTCCCACCCCTTGTCACCGTAAAAAATAAAAAAAAAATAAAGAACGATGTTAGTTAGATGAAACGGGTAAGGTTGTCGTGACATCAGGTTAACCCATTCCCCTTTAAAAAAGCTACGTAGCATGACATGACCACCTACCCCCCTGTCGTCACACATCATCACAAAATACAAAACTCCCTCCTCCCCCATATAATGTTAAGTCATTTATGGATGGTTTATAGGAGTGTGCAGAATTTTACCCCTATTCGATTTTACCGTTTGCTCTTCAGTTATAAAAATGGTCTTCAAGCAAGAGGAGCAAAGTTTTGCTCGAGCATTGCGAAAATCCGACCATTTTGCACGAAATTGGGGAGATCGTAAAAGTATACATATGTATCAACAGTCACCAACGTATTAATGTGTATGAGAAATGTTTGTTGATAGCCAAAATGTGTAGATTGGGGGGAAGTTGGAAATAGCAAACATTTTCAAACAAATGAAATTGTCCAAGATCAATAAGAAATGTCTGGTTTGGCAGCCTATCTGCACCTGTTGTTTGAAAGGCAGCAGGCGAGTTACAGGGAATGAATACTCCTTCACGAAAAAAATCACGCCGAAAAAAAATTGTGTCATTTTTCACAAAACCAGAAAATTATATAAAAAATTTAAAATGCAAAAAACCCATTTTTTTAATTTTTTATATTTTGTCAACAAAAACCTAAAGAGAAAAGAAACATTTTGAACGTGATTGCATGATGGAGAACTTTTCAGTGAAAACTTTACACATGTTTTCAAATTTCATACTAATTGCCATAGAAAAAAACTGTAATTTTATTTCAAACTAGCTAATACCCATCGCGCGTTGCTGCGACACTCTGCGAAATAGGAGGAAAACACAATTTGTTCCAAAGCGCCATCTGGCGGGCAGATAATCTCCAACTAATAGCACACAAACACGCCCCATACCAAATACCTACTGTGTGCAAATTTTTACGGAAATCGGTTAAACCGTTTGGGAGTCTAAAAATTATATACATACAAACTTTGACTTTTATATATATAGATTAATAATTTTTGCCATGAGCATTTTAATTTAATTTTTTTTTCCTGTTTAAAAAAATTATTTTGGCGGCAAATAGTATGAATTATAAAAATATGTCGAAAGTTTTAGTTAGGAACACTTTGTTTATTAAAAGCTTCTCCATGATCCAAACACACTGAAATTTTTTTGTTTACGTCTTTAAAACGACAAACATTAGTATGTTGATATTCTAAAAAGGCATAATTACACAAATTTATTGTTTTTGTTGGAGCAAAATTTCAAATATCTCGAAAACTATTCCATTTTGGAAGATTTTTGTTAAATGAATTTTGATTTAAAATGATACTTAGAATTATATTCTGTAATAAAATCACAATTTTGTACGTCAATTAGGACGAAATTTAAATACATGTATAAAGTTATTGTTTGAAAAACTTTTTATCGATAAGTTCTCCTTCATGCAATTACATTCAAAATGTTTATTTTCTCTTTAGGTTTTTGTAGACAAAATTTAAAAAATAGAAAAAATGTTTTTTTTGGAATTTAAATTTTTAATATAAATTTTCGGTTTTGTGAAAAATGACACAACATTTATTTCAGTGCATATTTTTTTCTTATAGAAGTATTCATTCCCTGTAACTCGTTCTCAGATAGTTTTGTTGTATAAAATAGGGTAATCGACCAAAAAAATTTGGAAGTTATTGCACGTAGAAACGTCTACACCCTTTTGAACAATTACTCTTGCATCCAAATATTAGAATTGCCAGAAAATGTATGGAGATTCATAAACCGAACACAGCTGTAAAGATGCGTTCGAATCGATTTTGAGGTCGGCCGGTCTCTCATGGAATCCCCAAGGAACCTCATGAAATTTCAGAAATCGAATTCGTATTTTTGATGCCAAACATCTTTGAAATGTATGAAACGTCGAGATTTTATGTTATCTAAAAAAATTGTTTGATGAAAATCGATTTTTTGGGACTTTGCCGATTTCGCACCTTTTGTCTTTCTCTTAAAAAGAAAAGCTATGCAATCAATGCAAAAATCAATTTTTTAAACAAGGCCCGGAGGGCTGAGTGTCATTTACCATTCGATTCAGTTCGTCGAGATCGGAAAATGTCTGTGTGCAGATATATGTGAGTGAACTCATAGTGTATAGTGTGATTTGAACTCACACAATTTTCTCAGAGATGGCTGAACCGATTTTCACAAACTTAATTTCATCTTAAAGGTATAACACTCCCATAAATTACTATTGAATTTTGAGTTGGTCCGACTTCTGGTTTCGGAGTTACGGGTTGAAGATTGCGGTCACATAGCAAATTCCCATATAAACTGGTACAACTATGATGTAAAACATATTAAAGTGGGTTGCGGGTATGAATCACTATTGATTAATCAAGACAGCTTTGACCACATTGACCTCCGGTGGAACTCGCCAAGTTCCTAACCCAAGTAACAATTGAAGTTTTATAGCACGCTGCAAGTGCAATCTATATTTTATCAGTGCCTATAAAACTATCACAAAACTACATTTGTTACTAGGGTAAGCTAATATTACACCTATTTCCCAGAAAATTTTCTACCGATTTTTGCAAATTTATTTTCAAATGAAAGATACAGTAACACCTTTGACAGCAGCTGAGTTTCATTCGGTTGTGACTTTTGGTTCCGAAATTACAGGTTGATTAATAAGGTTACACTGGAATTTCCCATATAGATCGCTACAATCGTAATACCTCAGAGGCTAAAAACTATTGAAATGGTCACCAAATTACTTCGATTCACACGTCTAGGTTAATGATTGACAATCAAAAATTTTTGGAATATATTGTCCACTGTCGACGATTCCGGAAGTCCCAGATTCCTGGCATATTGGACAATTGAAGTCACTGAAGTGATGACTGAATCGATTTTTTCATACCAAGTCTCAAATGGAAGTCAAAATTTGCAGTTGAGTATTGTGTCGCCATCCCTCCTTCCCTCCCCTTGCCCTTACACCTCTCTCATTCATCACTCCTCTCCCTGTGGACCACCCTCATACGCGCATTTCCTTCGTCCACCCCATATACCGAAATAAGATGAAGGATTTGACGCATCATCCACTCCCACTCTACCAACCCCCTACCCCCATCACTTCCAAACATATTCCATCAACATTTCAAATTATAATGACATGAAGATAACATTGAACTCATGCTGATTAAGCTAATTAAATATTATACTTTTTTGTTTAATGTGAGTCAGTGACTACTTTCGTGGTAGTCATGGAATACCTGCTAAGTATAATAAGAATGTAATACACATTTCCACAATTTTCTTGAACAAAACCAGCTAAGTTTGGATAAATGAGATATGATCAATCGTACCACTAGGTGGATTAATACAGGTTTTCTTCTAAATTATACATGTTACCCCATCATAAAAAGTTAATAATCTAATTTTTATCACTTTAAAAGCGTAAAAATTTTGTGTATTCATGGAGAAGCTTTCAATAAAAATGTTTTCATAACAACTTTCGACATATTTCTATAATTGATACTATTTGCAGTCAAAAATACAATTTTCTTTTTGAATATAATTTTAAACGCCATTTTAAATCAAAATGCCCATAACAAAAAATTTCTGAAATGTAATAGTTCTCGAAATACTTTAAATTTTGTTTAAACAAAACAATTAATTTATTTTATTACGACCTTTTCAAAAGTTATTTGCATTTTTATATCAACAACAATTGTTTTTTCAAAAGGCTTAAAAAATTTCCTGTAACTTTCTCTTTGACATCACAACGATTTTGTAAACCATTTGCAAGTTATAGGAAAACAACCAAAATATTATTCAACTATATAGTTTATGGTTGAAAAATATACGGATTTTTTTCGAATAACTTTCAAATGGTTTACAATATCGCCTTGACGTTGATGAGAAAGTTACAGGAAATATGATGCAACTTTTTTAAAACTTATTGTTGTAGATGTAGAAACGCAAATAACTTATGAAAAGGTCGAAATTAAATAAAACAACTGTGTTGTTAAAACAAAATTTTAAATATCTTGAGAACTACCACATTTTAAAAAAATGTTTGTTATTAAAATTTTGATTTAAAATGACGTATATAATCAAATTCAGAAAGAAAATTGTATTTTTGACTGCAAATAGTATGAATGATAAAAATATGTCAAAAGTTGTAAGGAAAACTTTTTTTATTGAAAACTTTATTGAAAATTTAAAACGATAAACATTAGCTTATTGACATGTTATAATGAGGTAACGTGAATAACTACAATAATTACACGAATTAATTGTTTTTGTTTGAGCAAAATTCAAATATCTCAACAACTATCGCATTTTGAAAGAATTTGGCATTTTGATTTAAAATGACGTTTAGAATTGTATTGAGCTTGAGCTTGAGGTTGTGCGACCACCCCTGGCTGCTACTCCGTTATCGATCGGGACTAGCTGAAGTTGCACAGGGAATCAGTAGATAATTATGGTTGGGATTATCGAAACATCTTTCAATGTGCAACTCCTGGTAATCCTAAAGTGTTTCTGATCAATACCGACGCCGGCCAGGCCCGAACGTAGATTGCGGAAGGAAAGGGAAGGAATTGTTAGTCCGATACTTGCTTTTGCTAGAGGCCGTATATACTACTGCGCACTCCACAAGTATCACGGGAGGAGGATATTTTTGTTAGTAGAGTATAGAAGTTGGATATACTTCTTCTTTACCGACGCCAAAGAGGTGATTCCACTACCTGGACTAGACATCGATCCACCAATTTCATGGACTGGGGACCAACGGCTTTACTTCCCTTCCGAAGAAGAAGAAAAGAAGACGTGACCACAGATTTTTTCACCTCAGAAAAATCTCAACGACCTCGGCTGGAATTGAAATCAGGCCAACTGGAATGAGTGGCGGTCACGCTTACCACTCAACCACCGGCGCCGTCAAAAAATGACATTTATAATTGTATTCTGTAAAAAACTACAGTTTTGTATGTCAATTAGTTGAAATTAAAAAAACATGCATAAAGTCATCGCTAGAAAAAAAATTACCGATAAGATCTCCATCATGCAATAGCATTCAAAATGTTTCTTTACTCTTTAGATTTTTGTTAGCAAAATATAAAAAATTTAAAAATGGGATGTTTTTGCAATTTAAATTTTTAGTATAAATTTTTGTTTTACTGAAAACTGGCAACATTTTTTCACTGTAATTTTTTTTTTCGTGCAGAAGTATTCATTCCCTGTAACTCGTTCTCAGATAGCTTTGCTGTATAAAATACAGTAGTCGAATTTCTTTTTGAAATTAATGCACCTAGAAACGTCTACGAAAAATTGCTCTCGTATCAAAATGCTGCAATTGACAGAGAAAACTATGGAGATTCATAAACCGAACACAACTGCAAAATATCGTTTGAATCGACGAAGATAATATTTTGCGGTCGACTGGTTTCTCATATCTAGAACACATTAAAATTGCTGAAGGAGTCCGTATAGAACGCGTTCCATGTGTTTTCAATTATACTTAATTCCAATCGACTCCATGCTTCTCCTTTCCAGACAACAATGATCAACATTCTCAGTTTATTAGTTCTAGGTCATTTATAGTCACGAAACATGCATTTGTTTTAAATGTTTACTCCTATCAGCTTCTGAACCTTGGAGCGAAGTGACCATAATTCAAGATAAATCAAATACTACCGGAATATGGATATGGGTACCAAATTACCTATAGTAAACCTTGTTACTATACGATTTAACAAGGCTCTACGGCAGAACCGACTCATTTGCTGGTATCGCAGGGTCGGCTAGCTACCGGGTAATCAAGGGCTACGCGGATCATGAACAAAAACCTAGAACTTTCACTTTTCTTATACACTTTTTATTTGTGAGTATTTGTAGTGTGGGTGTGGGGTGTAATTTACAATTTTACTGTGGAGTGTACACTATTATTTTCACCAACGTACCGTACTTTTCTGCTGCTGCTAATTAGCGTCGCAAAGCTGGCGATGCCGACATGCGAGATCCCCTCGCGGACGTCGGCGAAACTGGCCGGATGAAGACCCCGGTACGATGGTGATCTGGATTGTAGTTGGACGGACCAGCGGGCGTTGCTGGCTTGAATGCTGGCAGGCGTCTTCCCTCCTTGGCGAGCATCGGCGTGACCGCGGCTAACCGCAATGGCCAACGCCGAGAGGGGACCCTCCTTTGCAATTAGGGCCTTTGCCCGAGGGTGTGAATTGCTGGCGCGCAGCGCCAGATGACGTACGGTGATCCTTAACGTGTTAGGCGCGGAATCCTCCCGGATTCGCGAGCCGAACCGTGTGCTGGATGATTTGAAGTCTCGCTAAGAGGCACTAAGAGGTCCTGAACCAGCCGTAAACGTTATAACACACTTCCCACCCCAAAGAGGGGGGGGGGGGGTATACACTTAACTTCACCGGATAAAATATACTTCAGCAAACGGACGCCTGATAGAAAAGAGACCAGAGTTTGAAACTGCTGGTCCTTTTATAATAATTTTGAGATGCATTTCCCTCCAATTTTTATCCCAAAACCATTTTTAAAATTTCAGCATCGCGCGTCTCCAGGCTGGGTGGTTCAGCTACCCACTGAGACAAGCTGACAGTTTGCAGCTGTACGCACCCTTTCACTACCCTGCTTACTGTTGTTGTGTAAATTAGTACAAGAAACGTAAAAGTTCTACAAACAAACAAATAATATTTACAACAAAAACCTAAGCAATGGAACCAACGGATACAACCTTTATTACTTGCAATAATAAATAGTAATGTGGGTCGAGACTTCATTCGCGTAATGTCCCGGCATATGTTCAACCGCTACACGTTCGATGAGCATGTGCGACGTATTGGGCTTGCAGAGAGTAGTCTGTGCGCTTGTGACGAGGGCTATCACGACATCGACAATTTAAATGTATTTTCTAGATTCGTTTGCTTAATCCAATAATATCTCTTGATAAAATCTGAATTACCAGGTCCAAATAATATATATGGGCCATTTCGCGCGAAGTGATCTTGAAGTCGACCTTCACAGATTTAAACCAATTTTGGAGAAATTATTCATCTAGGGCCAATATATAGAAATCGAAATGTTTCTGTTAATTAAATCACCCCTCGGTCCATGGGAGCTACCCCGTTTTGATAAATAGCTAAAACTCTCGATTTTCTTTTGATTATATCTCCGGTTCTATTTACTCTACAACCGTAAGATGCTTTTAGAAGGAAATCGTTCATGGAGCCTAGGAAAAATATTATTTTAGCAGCAGTACTATGCTATTTTCTAGGTAAAAATTAATAGTTTATTTTACTCGCTATACGGATATTTCAATTTTGAAAATTCTAATTTCATCGTATTCCTCAGATCAATTCTAATATCAATATAATTAAAGTCAATCCCTAGATTCACCGCTTTGAAAGAAATCCGTTACAGGAGGTAGGATCAAATTGAAATTCAATAACAGCCAATGTGAATAATGAAACCGATATAAATGTCCACACATACTCACACATATGCATACACAGACATTTTACGATTCGAAAAGTATATGCAACTCGGATGGTTTTTGTAGCAACAGCATAACCTTTATATATTGGAAAGGTAAACAAGTTGCAAAGTTCAATAAAAAAGTTGTAGCAAAAATGAGTCCGGTTTTTAAAATTTCAAATTTTGAATCAAAAATTTTTCTCCCCTTTGGAAAAAATTCAGATTCCACCTGACAATGGAATTTCATGTATGACCGAACAATTCAGTTTATATTTCCGGAACCATATAAGCAATCCAAACGAAACTTTATAGCAAGCTATTTGGATGCCTTTGATTTAAGATTAAGCTTGTTATTATCGGACAATCATCTCCGATAAGTCGATGTGACTGTTAATTTTGAAATATGGTCACTTTTCCTGAGACATCCAGAACCATCTATTTGGTAATAAATGTGGCCAAACAGACGTTGAATAGCAGTTAGTGACCTAGAACAACAAATTCAAGCGATTATACTCACAATTTAAAAAATATTACCTCAAATTCAAGTTTGTGAAAATCGCTTTAGAAAATTCCGAGAAACCGATGTCGTTAAATTATTTAGAGATTTTCTATGTAACCGTACTCTTCAACTCGTAACTCCGGAAACAGGCGTCAGATCAAAATGAAACTCAGTAGCAACCGATGGGAATAACAATCAGTACGATTTGCACATAGTACATACAATGGATCGACAGCCACGATTTTGAGACACTATGTGTCGACACTGAAACATCGCATGAAACCAGCGGCGGATCAAGGAGGAAGATCCGTTAAGAAATTTTAAACTAGTTGTAATTTTAAAGTAGCAACCCCTTACTGCATACTCCTACCTAAGACAATACAAGCCAAAAAAATTAGGTTGACGATTTTTAGGGCGATTGCATAACCTTTCTATATGAGAAAGGCCAAAGTCAAAAAAGTCAATCTTCGTAAATTTTTTTTTTTGAGATTACATCAAATCTCAACGTTTCAAAGTCATTTGGCATCCAAAATACAAATTCGATTTTGAAATTTTCCCTTACTCCCCTTTGAGAATTTTTCATTTCAGTTTATATAAGAATTTGCTGTGTGGTCGCACTTTTCAACCCGTAATTCCGGAACCAGAAGTCCAATCAACCGAAAATCCAATAGCAGCCGATGGGAAGGTTGTACCTTTCATTTGAGACTAAGTTTGTGCAAGTTTTTTTTTTTGACAATAGACACAGACGCGAATATGTGTCGATAGTAGTCGCGAAATAAACTGCTTCAAAAGTGATGTTCCCCCGTCCTTAGGCAACCGATATCCAGTTGATCGCGTTCCGGAGTGCTCGTGACATTTTTCGCACGTTTTATCAAAAGTGTATCTACGAAAATTATACGGATTTTATCGCCATCAAAAGTCAGCTTGTAACCCGAAAGTTGATCATCCATTGTGTGTTTTGCTCGATCATAAACAGCCGTCGACGCTACTACACACACCGGCACTCTCGCTGTTCATTTTTGCTTGTTTCGCTTCACACGCGATGACGAATCTACAGCGCACTCCTCCTGCTGTTGAAGGCAGCATACCAATAACGAAAAAGCGAATGCGAATTGACGACCAAAGCTGGGACAACACGGGTGAAACTCCAGTCACCTTGGATGGAATGATGAAGGTGATGATGCAACAATTTACGGAAACCAGAAGCCTCATCGACACAGTGCGGAACAGAATTAAAGACGTTAACAACAAAATTGATGCAGGGAAGACGGAATTGAAGAGCGATATAAAGTCCGTTCGAAATGAATGTGCAGCAAAATTTCAGCATCACGACGTTGCGTTAGAATCGCTACACAAGAGGGTGGAAAATGTATCCAACAGAATCGGAGCACTGGAAAACCGAAACGAGCTCATAATAAGCGGCATCCCCTACAAACCTGGCGAGGATTTGAATTTGACACTAAAGGAAATAGGACGGCACTTAGTAGTGAACGACAAAACAACCAGTATGGCAGAAACAAGGCGCATGAAATCTGGCAGCAACATGAACAGCGACGGCCTCATCGTAGCCGAGTTCTCACTGAAAGCAGCGCGAGACGAGTTTTACAATGCTTACCTACGGAAGCGAGACCTGAAATTGAAACACATCGGAGTGGATTCTGATCGTCGCGTGTACATCAACGAAAGTCTGACCACCGAAGCGCGCAAGCTAAAATCAGCAGCACTACATCTGAAGAAAATGGGTAAGCTGGCATCGGTGTACACCAAGCAAGGAGTCGTCCATGTGAAACCTGCTGCTGGCGCACCACCGATTACGATACGTTCTGAAAAAGAACTGGATAAATATTTGTAACTATGCTTTTCGTTCACTTTTGAAGTTTTCGTTTATATGGTATTGTCTAAAATTTTTGTATTTGTTTTTGTATTTTTGTATTTGTTAAGTTAAGATTGTATGTCAGATATTATAGTTATATGCTCCTCCGTAATTATGCAGCCCTCTAGAAATTGCTTTCCTCACTACATTTAATGCCTCCATCACACAACCACACCTCCACGAACATTCCGGGAGCAGTGCTGAATGCCGTTCTATTCTAATTCCTGGAAAGCTCAATATTTGCCATGGAAATGCCCAGAGTCTATGTGCGCGCAAATCAAGCAAACTAGATGAAGTTCGCAATGTTTTGTTTGGCTCCAAAGTCGAGATAGCATGCTTCACCGAATCATGGCTAACCACAAAAAACAGTGATACTAGCATCGGCATCGCTGGTTACTCCGTCATGAGAAACGACAGAGCATACATGCGCGGCGGAGGAATTGCTGTTTATTACAGAGAACATCTGTCTTGCTACAAGATCTTCAATACGGTGCTAACAGCAGAATCGACGGATAAAACTGAATGTTTGGCTTTGGAGTTTCGATTGAGTGGCGAGAAGGTACTACTGATGGTAATCTACAATCCTCCAGAAAACGACTGTGCACCTTTTCTGGCCGATAAGTTGGCTGATTTCGCTATTCGCTATGAGACCATTTTTGTAATTGGCGACTTCAACACTGATCTGCTTCGTCCTAGCAACAAGCGTGAGCGATTTGAATCAATGCTCTGCAGTCACTCGCTGTCATCCGTTAGTGAAGAACCGACATTTTTCCACGGTGGAGGGTGCTCCCAACTTGATCTGTTCTTAACCAATAGCAGTGAGAAGGTTTTGCGGTTTGGCCAGGTTAGTTTTCCCGGGTTGTCGCACCACGATTTAATTTTTGTGTCACTTAGCTTTGAAATCGTTCGCCCATCCAGCCGGCACACTTATCGTGATTATGTGAATTTTGACCCACACACTCTGGAAAATGCCATACTATGTATTCCGTGGAATCATTTCTATGGAATAGTAGATGTAAACAATGCTATGGAATTCTTTAATGCAAACATAAAAACGGTGCACGACTCGTGTATTCCTCTTCGCGTCAGTACCTCCCGCCAGAGAAACAACCCATGGTTTTCTGATGATGTACGCCAGTGTCTACTCGAACGTGATTTAGCCTACAAAGACTGGTTGCAAGCTGCAACGCACTTAAAAAATGAAAAACGGCAGCGGTACAAGGTGCTGAGGAATCGTGCTAACATGAAAGTCGCTGTGGCTAAACAACAGTACTTGAACCGATATTTGGATAGCAACACTCCGTCAAAAACCCTCTGGCAACGTGTTAGGAATCTTGGAGTCGGCAAGGCGAAATCGACGCGGCCGTGCGAGTTTGATCCAGATGAGGTAAATCGAACATTTTTAGCCAACTACACGAACAGTAACCATAGAGGACCGAGAGCATCGCGAGCAGCACCACCTTCGCCATACAACTTTTCGTTTCAATCTGTGCGGTACTGGGAAGTCGTCAATGCTATCTGGGATATTAAATCGAACGCTGTTGGGTTAGATGATTTACCGATTACCTTCATTAAGATCATCTTACCGTTAGTTGTGCAACACATAACGCATTTATTCAACATGTGTATCCAAACTTCTACCTTTCCTGAATGCTGGAAACACGCAAAGATTCTGCCATTGAAGAAGAAAGCGCATTTAAATGACATCACCAATCTGCGTCCGATTAGTATACTTTGCGCGCTATCAAAAGCTTTTTAAAAACTTCTTAAGCAACAAATGACCTCTTATATTGAAGCTAACAGTCTGCTGTCTGACTTTCAGGCCGGTTTCCGTACAGGCCAAAGTATTAAAACTGCTGTTCTTCGAGTACACAACGACATAGGAGCAATCATTGATAAAAAGGGTACTGCAATACTGCTACTACTGGACTTTTCAAAGGCTTTCGATACCATCCTTCATAGAAAACTATTGGCCAAACTGAATGTACAGTTCAATTTTTCCTCTACTGCCGTGTGCCTAATGGAGTCATACCTGTGTAATAGAAAGCAGACCGTTTTCTGTGGAAATCACTACTCAAACAGTGCTAATGCACCGTCCGGTGTGCCTCAAGGCTCAGTGCTTGGTCCTCTGCTTTTTAGCTGTTATATAAACGATTTACCGACGGTTCTGAAGTACTGCTCCATTCAGATTTACGCCGATGATGTACAACTCTATATCGGTCGGCTTGGACCTTGTGCACGCGAGCTTGTTAGGATGGTGAATGCGGATCTCAAACAAGTTGCTGATTGGTCGCGGCGACATAACCTTCACGTGAACCCTGCTAAAAGTAAGGCGATGTTCATCACAAATCGGCGTCGTAGAGCTACTGGTTTTTCTTTACCAGTACCGGGAATTATGATGGACGATCAAAGCATCGATTGGTTCGACAACGCAAACAATCTAGGATTTATCTTCCAAAATAATTTGCAGTGGGATGGTCTGATAGCACAACAGTGCGGAAAAATATATGATGGCATTCGCACCTTATACAGCTGTACCTCAGCCGCCCCAACTTCCACCAAACTGAAGCTCTTCAAATCCTTGATCCTTCCTCACTTCTTGTTCGGTGATTTTCTGCATGTCCGTCCCAGTGCAGGATCCTTCGATCGGCTTCGTGTCGCACTAAACTGCTGTGTGCGTTATGTTTATGGACTAAACCGTTATGAACATGTAAGTCACCTGCAACAGAACCTCATTGGATGTCCGTTGCAAAATTTGTACGCACATCGATCGTGTATATTCCTGCGAAACCTCCTGGCAACACGGTCACCAGCTATACTTCATGAAAGGCTCATCCAAACTCGAGGTCGCCGTCTGGAAAACCTAGTGATTCCAGCAAACAACACGGCGTGTTACGCCAATTCACTGTTCGTTCGAGGTGTGGTAAATTGGAATTCGTTACCGCCCGCAGTGAAACGTTCTTCGTCGGAAGCAATTTTCAAGAGTGGCTGCATCAACTTTTGGAACCGTAATTTCTAAATTAAGTTAGATTAGTTTAAAGTTTAAAATTAATTTAATTAATCAGACATGTACGTATTGTAAAACCGGAGGTAGTAATTTTTAAAAGATATTTATCTTAGGCTACTGGACAATAAACAAACAAACAAACAAACAAACAAACAAACAAACAAACAAATCGATTTAGCCATCTCTGAGAAAAAGAGGTGACATTTTTTTCCACATACACACATACAAACATACACACACATGCATACACACACAGACATTTTCCGATCTCGACGAACTGAGTCGAATGGCATATGACAATAGGCCCTCCGGGCCGGCATTGGGTTTGCGATTTTTAGAGCGATTGCATAACTTTCCATATAAGAGAGGCAATATTCCAGCACTATAACCTACTTGTTTTAATATATTCAAAATGTGAAAAAATAAATTGAAAATGTCAAGCTAACGCATTTGGGCCTATAAAATAAACGAACTGATTAGGAAAAAATAATGATTCAACATTTTTAAATAGAGCATACTTCCGAAATATTTTGAGGAACTATATTGTTCGGCACAAAATGAACATCGTTTACTTTGTACCAATTAATTTTAACACATGCACAAATAGCTTGAATTAAGATACTATCAACATTTTCCTCTTGAGAATGTGTTTTGCTATGGGAATAAAATGAGCATCGTCTTATTCGTATTACGGCTAGTCTGACTTGAAGTGCGTCTCGTTGTACACCAAAAACGCAATACATTAGGTGTAAAGCTCTTTAGACGTTTTTGCAGCGTTATTTATTCCGTTTTTACTTGAAGCGAAACTGAGCCAGGTTCTAATCCCAGCTGCTGTCAAAATGTTCGAAATGACAGCGATTGGGGTCGCAACCTGACGCAGGTTCGTGGTCAATCTAAAGCGGCAATAATTTATCGCCGAGAGGTCCATAAAGTTTAATTGTTATCTGAATGAAATAACCTAAAATATTCATCCTTTTTCATACATATCAAATCAATAAGTTTGAACGATATTAGAAATCGTCCTGTTCCTTTTTAACCATTATCGAAACAACTTAATCACATTTTCTGCTACAATCAACCTCCGGATTTGTGCTGCCGATAACTTTTCACCGATCAACATAAATGTAGCCGGTTTCTCTCCAGCATTCGCACTAGATTTCATTCTGGTCGTGGTAATTCAAATTTCCTTCGCGCACATTTTTGCGATAACATAAAAACCAATAGTTTCTTCCAAAATTCTATTCATTCTACTACATGTTTTCGAATACAGTCGTTAGGAGTATTGCCACTAATGATCCGTCCTATCCCAGGTACGAAGGGTGCCTTACCGTTTGCACCACAGGATAAAGAAAATGATTCATACTTATTTATAGCCATGCTAATAATTACGTACAGTCGCAATAATTGATATGATGCAAGACTTTATCATACTATCATATTGGTTTACTTATGCTAACTAATTTGCTAACCTTCGTTTTTATGAAAGAAAGAATAAAAGCCATCATCAATAGAAACATAGCTTTACATTATGATCATCAAAAACGAGCGCTAGACCCACTGCGTACCATTTGTGTAGTGATCATGTAGGATATATGTGTCGGTTTTTCATTTTGCGCTTTGTGCGGAGGTTCGTCACCCCAACTCGGTTGATTTTTTGCGCGCGCTTTTTCGACCTGAATTTCACCTTAAAAGGGCTTTTAATTTTAATTTATGTCGTTTTCGCTTGAAGCAGAAACTAACTCAGTTTCGGACCTAACTACTGTCAAACCGTTTGTTTGAAGCAAGTTTCCAACCTAGGTTATGCGCCACTGAACTGAAAACCGGGTTGGGTTCCAACCTGAAATATATTTCGGGTTCGCTCACACCACCGCTGTTTGGCGAGAACCCAACTCAGTTTCATTAAAAACGTTCGTTTGAAGCAACTAACCTGGGTTAGTTTCTAGGTTCTCAATCGAAAACGACATTAACAATCACATGCAGAATGGAACAATTAGTCAGCTTCAACTGAGGTTTGCCAACTCTTCCAGCCTAGAAAAACTATAGTATGAGAACTGCGGAGAGAAAAACTGCATTTTTGGCAACGTATGCCCCAGCATTGTATGGCAACACCTCCAATGTTATAAGGATAGGCAATGTTCGATTGGATTCGTTTTTTGACAGCTAAACGCGAATCCAATCGATCCAAAATGGAGTCTCCGCAGTTCTCTTTCTAGAGTTTTTCTATTCCAGCCTCACGCTTTTTATATAGGATCACCCCCAGCAGTAGCAGTGATCAAATGCAGCACTCATCGCAGCGCATTGTCAACATGCATGATTGCTACTGTTGTTCTTTACAGCCCGACGTTTGGCGGGAGAATGAAGTCGCTCGAGGAATGATATTCTTTAAATAGTCGATGATGACGTCATTCATAGAAGCTGTGCTGGGTGCTCAAATCTGTCGTACGAGACGCTATAGGCACGATGTTACTTGTCTGGCAAAAGAGCAACAACTGATTACAACAGGCACGCGGTACATTTATTTATAACTTTTCGTGTTCGTTCGAATTACTAACCTGTTCCCTATTGACGGCTATGCCGGAGATAGTTTGACTGATCTATGGGAGTTTTCACGTTTTCGAGATCTGTTCATTTTTGCTTGTCACGTCATTTCATGATTCATCATCAGCGCCTGGCGGTAGTCATGGTATCTATTACCTACCATCGAAGAATGCGTGCTGAAATGAAACGCAGCAGCTGCTACGCTTACAACGTCAGAACACAAACTAACAAATTTTTCTTGTGTTCTCGTTTTATACGCGTCGCAGATCATTCGATGAAAAAGAGGCAGTCCAAGTAACGCGTGCTTTTTGAGCGAATTGTACCAACCAATCATGGATCAGATAACTACTACTTTCATAAAATACATTATTTCCGCTATTTTTAGTAATTGTACATGCTACCGAGTTGAATACAAAATTGTTGTACATATTTCCAATCAGATAGCGCGAAAATCTTATTTTTTCATTCAGTACAAAGGCAGATATTCACGTTTAAAAAATCGGGTAAAATTCTGGCAGAAAATTTTGAAACGGGACCCCTATATTGAAACGTTAGAAGTATTTTACTTCAAAAAAAAATTTCTTGGAATTTGTTACGTAATAGGGGAGGGAGATGGAGAAATTTGTGTCAATTTCTTACATGGGGGGAGGGGAGAGTCAATTTTGGGCAATTTTTGCGTTACGAAATTTATGAATGGTCCCTCAGCAAAGACATGATGTGCCATCGATCAGTGTGCCATATGATTTAAAAAAACGGTGGATTCATCTATATTTTATAAATAATTTGATTATGTTTTATATTCACAACACACATCTCGTCTAACTTAGAACTAGAATAGAAATCAGTAGCGGTTGGCTCAAATGGCACGTTCCACATGTAGATCGGAGCTTTGTGCTTAAAAGACAATTATCAACATTCACGTTGAGGGGAAGTTCCAAACCAATATTCACCAAACACATCTAGTGCTCTTGAACACAAGGAGTATTGTCATCTCTTTCGTGACTGCTATGAGCTGCACTGAGCCAACAATAGTTTCTCCGGAATTTCCCCTCAAAGTGGATTTTGATCCATCCCAAAGTAATTGTACTTTTGCTAGTAATTGTACCTTTGCTATTAATAAAAGCTTCATTGTATGAGTAAAATGTCATCCATTGCATGAGTAGAAAATATAATTATCATTTTTAAATGACATCAGCAAGCAACAACTAGCCGCTAGCCGGCACTACTATCGACCAACAGACTTCCGGTAATTGCTATACGCACGCTTACCAGCCGTTACCTAATTTTGTGTAGAAACCTACCCAAAACGGACTAAAGTACATCTCCTCACTTTTGGGTAACGCCCTTTGAACTTGAAATTTAAGTATTGCATTGGCTACCCAAAATTTGAGTACTAAGCAGATAACCCAAAATTTGAGTACTGAACGGATAACGCAAAATTTGGCTACTGAACGCAGGGTTACCAAAAATACAGAATAATCTGTATTTATACAGATTTTTCAGCCATTTTCAGACCAAGAATCTGTATGTGCAGATATACAGATTTTTGCGTGTATGTACAGATATACAGATTTTTGAGAAATGATGTTACAAAAACTATTTTTAGAAATATTTTTTACAGTTTCAGTAATACTTCCTCTTTGTCTCTCTCAGCTTAGCCCTCTATATTAATCTGTGCACGCTGACGAAGTCGACTTAAAAATGACTTTTACTGTGAGCCGTGTTTACAAACATTGCTTCACACGGCTCACAGTAAGTCATTATTTATGTCTACTTCATCTGCGTGCACAGCCTAATCAAAATATATCTTCACATTCGAGAGTAGTCGCTCTTTCTGAAAGGTAAAGGTTTGTAGTACATGCTAGCACCCAGCAAACGCCTGGCTGAAGCCTACTTCCAGAAACACTCTGTAACTTTGTTAAGTCTTAATTCTTTGTCCGAAAATATGACAGCTACATTGGTCGACTTAATGTATATAACATTATATATCAACAAAAGTCATTAAATGAAGAAGAAAATTATTTTTCAATTTTGCACATCGGTAAAGTTCAAGTTTCTGGATGTAAAATATCAGAACGATTTGTAGTGTTTTTTTACGAAAATGTAAACAGGTCCTTGCTTGACTGATTTAAACAACAGGAATTAATATCTTCGATAGATAATCCAGCAAAAAGTTAAACGACTCAACTGATTCGATACAGATATCGACACAGATTTTTCGAAGAGTAAACACAGATGAAAAGATTTTTTAGGATAAAAATACAGATTTAATTTTGGCAACCCTGACTGAACGTATGACCCAAAATTTGAGTATTGAACGGTTAACCGAAAATTTGGATACTGAGCGTATGACCCAAAATTTTAGTAACGAGCGAAGAACTCAAAATTTAAGTACTGAATGCGTCTACGCACAGAAAAAAATGTTGCTAAAATAAAAGTTACTGTTTCGATTTTGTTGGCTATTTTCGGCAAATTTGAGACTAAGAGAAACGAAAGCAATGAAATTGAAAGACGGATAGGTATTCTAGAGCGAATCAGTTATAAACTTAGAACGGAAAACTAGAACTAGGCAGGCTCATATGGGCATGATCGAAAGGAAATGTGAAGAATTCTTTGCCTTCTGCAGAGTAGGAGTTGGGCGTTGCACCCAAGTCTACCGCATGGTCTATGGTAGAACATAACTCATCATCATGTTTTACCGCCGACGCCGGCCGGTAAAACATGATGATGAGTTATGTTCTACCATAGACCATGCGGTAGACTTGGGTGCAACGCCCAACTCCTACTCTGCAGAAGGCAAAGAATTCTTCACATTTCCTTTCGATCATGCCCATATGAGCCTGCCTAGTTCTAGTTTTCCGTTCTAAGTTTATAACTGATTCGCTCTAGAATACCTATCCGTCTTTCAATTTCATTGCTTTCGTTTCTCTTAGTCTCAAATTTGCCGAAAATAGCCAACAAAATCGATACAGTAGAACCTTGCGGCAATTAAAACATAGTAACATATAAAATAAGAGTTTTGCACTCTTAGCAAAAAACAACGTATACTCTTAGTTTATAGTTTGAAAATAAAACATTGCTTTCTACTCATGCTTGGGAACAATTTTCCGATAGTGGATAGTGCTTTATTGCGGAATGGCACTCCTTCTGTCTTTTGGAAGACGTCGTCAGCAGTTGTTGGATCTGGGCTCATGCTTCCAGAGTAAAGAGCATCTTCCGCCAATCATTACAGCGTAGGGATAATTTTGGATTACCGTCTGCGTCGTATTGCCATATGACCGAAGCCCGCTCTTGACACTAATCTTTTTAAACAGAACTAAAAACTTCACCAATCTGCAGAAAAAAGATGATCATCGTTAACACTATTCGACCATTTTAAAAATAATCGTCATATGACTAAGTATTATTGATCACACCGCTATTACCATTTGCAGTATTATAAATATTTCCAGTGACATCAATCAGGAATCAGAATACATTGTTTCAATCCGTACGCTCCCCATATTATTCGAAGCCTGGTGCTATTGATGCTCAATGCTGACGGTGTGTTCAAGCCGAGAAGCTTTAACTAGCATTTGCAGTTTACTCTACAAAAAAAAGAAAGTTTGCATAAATGAAGGTGACCAAATTAGCTGAGTGTAAATTAAATCGTTTCCCGCGTGTGATGCCATAAATCATCATATGCAACTACATCGTAATAACATAGAGAACAGACGTCCATCTAGAGCGTGTGTTGCGTGAAAATTACCGGCCATTCAAAGGTAATTGTGAAAAGTAATCGTGGCAATACTCCTAAACTAAAAGAAATTCTATTATTATTGAATTTTCCGCGCTTGAAAATTCAGTAAAGTGTTTCTAGTTTATTAGTTTTACCAACTATTTATGCTATCAGATGTCGTTGGTTACTATTATTGGCGTATATATTAACCCTTTAATGACCAACGAACATAAAAAAGTCCAGCACGCCACATTAGAACAAATGTAAATTACACCCCACACCCACACGACAAAAATACACTCAAGTTTTTTAGGCGTTTTTTGTGCGGTATTTTTTTACGCGGATTTTGAAATTTACGCGGTTTTCATTTACGCGGATTTTGGAATTTACGCGGTATCCATCAACGAGGTTCCCTTTAACGCGGATTCTTAAATTTAAGCGGTCTTCATTTAAGCGGATTTTGAAATTTACGCGGATTTTGAAATTCATGCGGATTATGAAATTCGCGGTTTTCATTTACGCGGCCTGTATCCCCCGCGTTAAAAAACCTGAGTGTACTCATAAATAAAAGCGTAAAAGAAAACTGAAAGTTTTAGGTTTTTGTTTTTTATCCGCGTAACACTTGATTACCCGGTAGCTAACTGACCCTTCGATACCAGCAATAGAGTCGCTTCTACCGTTAGAGCCATTGTTACAATCGTAGGTAAGTTGCCTCAACAATCCATCGGCGACAAGGTTCCATAAAAGTGCAACAGTACACCATTTGGAGAACATCCGCAGACACCAGTTTCCTTATCTCTACTTAACGATGTCTGTCTTAACGATGAGTACAGGTGTTGGTTGCTAAGCATTGTGTGTATCCAGTTCGTGATATATGAAGGGACTCCATGACCTCGTGCTGCTTCCACAATGGATTCGAAAGACACGTGATATATGAAGGGACTCCATGACCTCGTGCTGCATCCACAATGGATTCGAAAGACACGTTGTCATAAGCAGCTTCAATATCGAGAAAAATTAAAGGTTTGTGTACAGGACACGACCACGGTGACACTAAAAATGTAGCTTTTTTCAAGAGCGCGCAAATGAATTTTATCTATCACACATATCGACTCACGTTCTTGCTCACTCGCCTGATGTCATAAATGTTACAATTTGCTATATACCCTCCCCATTAAAACATAATTTATTGAAAGTCATTTAACGGTAATCTATTATTACAATTAATCAAGTATCTCACTAGGTGATTGGCATTATTTGGCTGATCCATCTAGTAAAAATAGGCTGGTCTGTCCAGAAAATATATTCAAAAGAAAAGTTCCATATTGAGAACTGTGATGAGGAAGCCCACGCCCGCCAACGGAAATATACAGATTCTCCATGAAATATGAAATTTCATTTTCCATTTAAATTTTCAATAATGTACTAATGAACTTAAGTAAACAATCTTAAGGTTAAGTATTTCCTGATCGATTAGTGGTTGAACAAATGAAATTATTTGATAAATTACATTGTTATACAACGTTCGCACTACCAGTTAAAACGGGTTTTTATGCTATCTTGGTGATATTTTTCTTGTTGCTAATTATTATAACGTGTTATAACTCTGTAGTGTAATACTATGTTCACACTACAAAGTTAAAAATCGTTATAATAATTAGCAACAATAAAAATGTCATCAAGATATCGTTAAAACACGTTTTAACTCGTAGTGTGAACGTAGTATAAACATTGTATTATTAAACCATTTCTGCAGCGTTTTATGTTATATAGGTGTTTTATGTGGTAATATGACTGACATAATTATATCTTCAGTACAGCGGTTTGTTTCATAATTTAAAACAGATTTATTTTAAAATTTAATTTGGTATACCTAACCGTTCTATTTGTTGTATACTTTAAAACGCGATTAGAACTGTGTTCTAAATACATAGGGCAGGACAGATACTCTGACTGCATAAACTGGGAAAACAATTTTAAGTCCTGTAACGCTTAAGACATGGCTTGAATTTTAATCGAAAAAGAACACCCGCTTAAACTGTTGCTGGGACGTTTTGTGCAGTACGTTTGTGCAGTAAAGTGTTTGAAATTAGAAAACAAAAAGTTATGCTGGGAATGTGATGGTTTCCGATGCAATTACACTCAGCTTTTTTTTACGCGGGGGATACAGGCCGCGTAAATTTCAAAGAACGCGTAAATGAAAACCGCGTAAATTTCGAAATCCGCGTAAAAAAATGCCGCGCAAAAAAACCGCGTAAAAAACCTGAGTGTACTCTTCTATATAAAATACTACGCTGCTGAACAGTGCAATAACTACAGAAGCGCGTTGTCAGATGCCTTACAGATAAAAACATATAACCGAAATATATCACATATAACCGAAATATGAAACATATGAAAGCCAATATGCTCTTTACCCTACGTAGCTACAAAGCGCCGTAAACATGGATTAACAATGTTGCGTTTCGGCTTCGCCTCATCAGAAACCGACACTAACGTATTGTCGGAATAGATTAGCGCCGGCTTGACGCAAATCCCTTAAAACTAAAACACACTATGTGTTTCAATCAAACGACTGATCAAACGTGATGTCCCGTTCGAGCAGAAGTTCTGTTTATGCCGATGAGACACAAGTGAAGCCGAAACTTGTCTTGGCTTAGCAGGCCTATGCGAAAGCACTATGCTATATTTCACCCTAAGGAGGAAAATTTGGTAAAAACCAAAATTTCTCACTAGGGTGAAAATTTGTTGGTAAAAACCAGTCTTTGTACAGGAGGGCACAAATCCTTATTTCATACTATGTTGCGTTTCGGCTTCGCCTCATCAGAAACCGACACTAACGTATTGTCGGAATAGATTAGCGCCGGCTTGACGCAAATCCCTTAAAACTAAAACACACTATGTGTTTCAATCAAACGACTGATCAAACGTGATGTCCCGTTCGAGCAGAAGTTCTGTTTATGCCGATGAGACACAAGTGAAGCCGAAACTTGTCTTGGCTTAGCAGGCCTATGCGAAAGCACTATGCTATATTTCACCCTAAGGAGGAAAATTTGGTAAAAACCAAAATTTCTCACTAGGGTGAAAATCTGATGAGGCGAAGCCGAAACGCAACATAGTATGAAATAAGGATTTGTGCCCTCCTGTACAAAGACTGGTTTTTACCAACAAATTTTCACCCTAGTGAGAAATTTTGGTTTTTACCAAATTTTCCTCCTTAGGGTGAAATATAGCATAGTGCTTTCGCATAGGCCTGCTAAGCCAAGACAAGTTTCGGCTTCACTTGTGTCTCATCGGCATAAACAGAACTTCTGCTCGAACGGGACATCACGTTTGATCAGTCGTTTGATTGAAACACATAGTGTGTTTTAGTTTTAAGGGATTTGCGTCAAGCCGGCGCTAATCTATTCCGACAATACGTTAGTGTCGGTTTCTGATGAGGCGAAGCCGAAACGCAACATAGTATGAAATAAGGATTTGTGCCCTCCTGTACAAAGACTGGTTTTTACCAACAAATTTTCACCCTAGTGAGAAATTTTGGTTTTTACCAAATTTTCCTCCTTAGGGTGAAATATAGCATAGTGCTTTCGCATAGGCCTGCTAAGCCAAGACAAGTTTCGGCTTCACTTGTGTCTCATCGGCATAAACAGAACTTCTGCTCGAACGGGACATCACGTTTGATCAGTCGTTTGATTGAAACACATAGTGTGTTTTAGTTTTAAGGGATTTGCGTCAAGCCGGCGCTAATCTATTCCGACAATACGTTAGTGTCGGTTTCTGATGAGGCGAAGCCGAAACGCAACATAGTATGAAATAAGGATTTGTGCCCTCCTGTACAAAGACTGGTTTTTACCAACAAATTTTCACCCTAGTGAGAAATTTTGGTTTTTACCAAATTTTCCTCCTTAGGGTGAAATATAGCATAATGGATTAACAAGTTATAACGCGCACCAGAGATGCCTGGTACTTTTTTCAAATGTCTGCAATGGTAATTTTAAAAGTCTGGGAAGAACAAAAATGTCAGGAAAGCTAGTGTAACCAAAAGTCTTTATATTCAAATATCTGCAAATATCTGCAACAAAACTAAAAAATCTGCAAATATCTGCAACCAAGCTAGAAAATCTGCAAATATCTGCGTCATCGAAAAAATCTGCAGCTTAAATTAAAAGTCTGCGAATTTGCAGACTTGTCTGCAAATCTGGCATCTCTGACGCGCACGCATGCATAAAAATATTTTTTTTCAACGCAACACTCAAGCAGCACACATAAGTAGCATCCAAAGGCGTTGTTTACTTATATAAAGGCTCGCACAGAACGAAGCCAAATCTACCAATCGAACATGTCACCGGCTACCTACCGTGCAAAGTAAACAAACATACTTCTTTAGCAATGCCATCATGCGTGCTCGCAAGGGGAGTATTGTTATTGGCAGGAAAAATATTACAATAATAGGAGTGAAAAACTATTTGTTTATATATTTACCTTTTCTCATTTCTTATATTGCTTACAAAAATCAGCAAGTTAACAAGAACGTGATGAATGCATATTTTAATTGATTCACCGAACCTCTACAGTGCCATTGAACGACTATCAGGCTTATTTTCCCTTTTTTGTATAGTTGATAAATTCACAAACGGAACGTTACAAAACACTATTATCTAACTGCGAATATTATGACATTCTTCTTAAAAGATATTTATGGTAAGTGATTTCCTGAGTGTTGCCAGGTTTGATGAAACGTTTTCATTACAAGTGACGCGACTCGTGCGGTCCCGAAATATTCTCTCCAGCGCGATAAAAAACAAATACGGCTTTGCGCCGCTTCGGTTCCTAGGCTTCAGTTATGCGTCTAAGCCGCATTGAAATGGTACCCCTTAAACAGAGGTTCTTGAAGGGTATCGGATGGTTACCGGAAACCAGTAAAGTTCAACTGTAAAGGAGCCGGAAATCTAGCTGGTTCTAATTCGTTTTCCGGCACCAGTAACACAAGCGATTCTAACTAGTCACTCCAGCACCCCGTGGAATTCTAACAATTTCACCACCTGGGCGCCAGTTTGACGATATAAAATGAACTTTGTTTACTTTCGACAAGTTTTGATTCGAGCCAACAACATCCAGCCCTCTTAAGAATGTATCCTGCAATATGGTACACTAGATTACGTTCTGAGTTATCGAACACGCTATCGTCAAAAATCTTCAGAATACTCCAACTCCACAAGATCCACCTGAAAAAAGGAAGACATTTTAGACCAAGACTATATTTGGTACCACCTGGTTTACTTTTTCTTCCATCTGTTCAATATACTCTTTTTGATCTGAACTGATTTTAACCATTTTATATCGTCCAACTTATAAGATGATGAAGGAATTTCAGATATGAACTATGATAAAGAAAGCAACTTCAAGTTATTTTTAAATTGAAGAACAGTTGGACGTTATTCAAGCAGTGTTGTTGTAATAAATTTACACTTAAATTTCAAGTGATAATTAATTTCATTTTCTAATAAACAATGATTCAGTAAATTAGCATTAATGTGAAATGCGTGGAACAAAATGATTTGTTAAATAACATTAAAAAATAAAAATCAACACATAGCCAACCCTAGTTACTGTAAAAGTCTTGTTTTGGTATTATAGTATAACATTGGACTTCATTGCAAATGGTAATTATTGTTCTGTCACAGTGATATGGTGATAACCTGAAAAATCCGCTTAAAATAACCTGAGTCCTGCGTTGACTCAAATCCTTTGAATAAATTTAAACACGTTATTCATTGATTAAATAGCATTCAATAAATCAGATTAAATAATGTTTGAAATGGTTTTCGCTGGGATGTTCCGTTTGCCACGATAAAGTTGCTTAATTTTTCATTCAGTATGAATTTATTTTGTGATTTGATCAAAGTCACTCAAAGTTACAGCAAATATTCCGGTTGCCAGAAAAAAATAAATAGTCTGTATTCCACGCAGTGTTGCGCATTCCTCTGTACGGGACTCTATATTGTATACAGATTCTAGTAGCATCCTGCCGTATTGAATTAACTCCAAACCACCCCACCCACCCACTTTGCAAATCATTCTGTGACACCGTGCTGGTACCCGAAAAATCCGCACACGGCCACCGCTGCCGAAAATGCATAGCGTCTACCGCTTAGTGTAGCGTCCAGACGCTGCAGCCATGAACGTGTACGCGTCACCTCTATTTATAAACTCACCATATATGGTTTAGTCACTTAGGTGCGAGTGTGTGCAAATGCCAACGTTGCCGAAAATCGAAAGCGCTTATTGCATCGCCCGGAGACGACGTTGCTCGTATGGGATATTAGCAACAACTGATTTAAACGGACATGCGTCGCTTCTATTTATGACTTTTCGTGTTTGATTGAGCGACTAAGGTGCCCTCTAATGACGGCTGTCTAAGAGAAATCTGCCTCACGAATGGTAATTTTCCCGTTTTTCGTGAACTTTTTAATTTTACCAATTTCCAAAAGTCTACTTTTATTGGGGAGATATTAAATTATTACCAATATTTAAGTTAGGTGTTTCTGAATCGGTTGGTGTATGAATGATTAAAATCCATCTAGTAATATCGGAGTTATAAGCGTGCAAACCTTACATAGTTTCGTTTCATGGGAGATAGTTTAGATTTTAGAATGACAGCTAGCCCCAGATAGTGGAGTAAGACATTTTTAATGTCAAAACTCTTAAACTTGATTGCTTCTTGAAAAAGTTTTTTCAATGTTGTATACCACATTGTGTTATAGGATGATAGTACATCTCCTCGCTGATATGTATGTTGCATTGTATGCAGCGGGTGCTCGCCCAAGCTAGCATCCCGAATGTACTACCCATAAAAACATAAGAGTCCCATATGTAAAATCAGCAATCCGAGAAAAACGTTGTTCAAGATTTACATTTTCTTTGAGCCTTATGGGTGGACAAACATATTTTGGCATTTTGCGATACTTTCTAAACAAACCTGGTAATCTTATTTGTGCATTGTAATCCAGTGGTGATACAGAGTAGAGTCCAACATATAACTCAATTTGGACAGAAATCCATATGGGACTCTTATGCTTTTATGGGCAGTGCAGTGGTCGATTAAACGTTCCACTGATTTAAGAATGAAGGACATTAGACTGATGGGTCTAAACTTCCTCATAAGTGACGATGCCCAAGAATCAGAACTAGCTGAAAAGAACTCAGGGGCTGTCGTCAGTGATGGCTCCGTACAGCCTGGAAAGTGTGTATCAAAAAGATAGTTGAGTTCTAATTGAACTGACATGAAAGTCGAATTCAAAGGTAACATATTTAATGTACTAGTCTCGTTGAAACTTGAGACATTTGTACATAGGCTTTTCCAACCACTTAGCTCAGAGGATCGAAGGGTATTTCTGTATGCTATGCGAGCCAGCTTAAATGCCTCCAAACCTTTCAAGCTCTTCTACATAACTTTTTCAGTGGACCAAGTTCGGTATTCCACCAAGGTGTTCCTCTAGAAGCACGCACAACTCGAAGTGGACAAGCCTCTTGGTATGCTGCTACTATGAGTGAGCTTGTTTTATCCACGAGCTCATCTAAGTCACTTGGAGATTCAATCGTCGGAAGATACCCATGAAACTTAGTCACCAAGTTCTTTTCGTAGAGGTCCCAGTTCGTAGATTTGGTATTACGATATGTGACGATATCTAGTGAGACGTTTAAATGATCAGAGACGATGTACTTATGATCCGATAACGACGGTTCGTGCTCGTTTAGTACGAGCCAGTTTTCCAACTCATGCGTAATACCGTCAGAGAAGGTATGTATGCGCCGTGTAGTGGCCGGCATAGAATAGCGCTACGGATCTCCCGTTCCGGTGCTTTGAGCCCACCAAACGGGATAACCCCACAATCCAAGGTGTGAAGCGACCCGTGCTGAGGGATGTGTGGTCGGGAGGGTGAAAAAGAGCCTGACCGTTAACGGAGCCTGTGGAGTACCTGTGCACCCCCAATAGTAAGCGTCCCTTACCACGTTAATGCGGAGCTCTGGCGTGGCGGACCTTTTTTCTCGCGCTACTTGTGGGATCTAGTATGAGTCGTGAAAATAAAAATAGTAATAATGAGAGCAAAGTAGGAGACGATGAGGAAAAGACGGAGGTGGTGAAACCCGTTGCCAAAGGGGGTTTGGCGAGGTCTCCTCCCAGAGGGGGTGACAGCAGAGCGACGGTGGCTGCAACCAACAACGGTCTCGGAGTCGAGGACAGATGTCGTCCTCCCATCCGACCCGTACAACGTCCCTGCCGATAACGGCTACCGGGTGGCGGACGGGTCTAGGATGGCGGCAATCTGTACAACGGGACGGTTCCAGGTTCAATAGGTAGTACACTCCTCTGCGGAGGGTGTCGCGATGGTCAAGATCAATGGTGTGTTCTATTGTAGCTGCTATGCCCCACTAATGTGGCCCATAGTTCAACCAGATGATCGACAGGCTTTCGTCCGACCTAGTGGGTCGGAAGCCGTTGGTCATAGCGGGAGATTTCAACGCTTGGGCAGTGGAGTGGGGAAGCCGCTGTACAAATAGCAGGGACCAAGCGTTACTGGAGGCGTTTGCGAAACTCGACGCAGTGCTAGTCAATGATGGTTCAAATATCACATTCCGTAGGAATGGAGTCGAATCATGGATTGACATAACGTTTGTCAGCCCGGGTTTGGTTCCAGACATGGACTGGAAGGTAGACGAGGGCTACACCCATAGTGATCACCTAGCAATACGCTTTAGGATCAACTATAGTGTGCAGCATCCGAGGGCGGGTAATCCCTGCCAGGTACTGCGGATGGAAGACCAATCACTTCGACAGCGAAGTTTTCACCGCGGACCTGGGGCTGGAAGCCAACATCGACAGTTTAAGCGGTGGTGCGCTGGTAGCTGTTCTATAACGCGCGTGCGACGCCACTATGCCGAAGAAAACCCTGCCAAGAAATGGCAGACGCCCGGTATATTGGTAGAGTGCTAAGATTGCAGCCCTACAATCAGCCTGTCTCAAAGCTAGACGTAGGACGCAACGAGCCCGCACTGAGGAGTTAAGAGCGGACCGCCGTGAAGTATTTAGAGCTGCGAAATCAACCCTTAACCCATTCCTGCCCATGTTGTTTGTGGACAACAACGTTTTTAAACAGCTATAACTTTTGATTGTGGCGAGATTTGCTCACAAAAATAAGTAAGGCTCATTAATGTGATTATTGCCTTTAATTTGAGTATTAACAGTTACAAGGATCAGCTCTAGAACTGAAGTTATTGCAATTAGTCTGATTGGATTCCGATGGAGCAGTGCTGCCAGGGACAGTTTACGTTGACGACGGAAAATGATTTTTTCATATATCTTCGTTATGGTGCAATATTATTGAAAACTGATAAAACTTATCAATTTAGACTGTCGTTGGCTACGTTTTCTACGTAGTTGGACTATTGTAATTACTCTAGGAGAATTGCATTGAGCATTAGAAGGTAAAAATTGACCAGCTTCTAGCACTACCATGGAAGCACCTATCTTTATGAAAATAGGCTTTTCGTGTTTCTTGACCCAACCGTTTTCAAGGAAAAATAGTTTTGAAACCCTACATGCACTAGAAAAAAGTTGGGCATGAAAGGGTTAATAAGGCCATCAAGAGCAGCAAGAGAGCGTGTTTCGATAACCTGTGTGAGGGTACCAACGCGAATCCGTGGGGTGACGCCTACGGGATCATGATGGCCAAGACCAAAGGGGGCTCTCCACCTCCAGAACGGTCTCCGGACCGGTTTACGAGGATTATCGAAGTACTCTTCCCGTCCCGAGCCACGAGTCCCTGCCCCCCTACGCCGCAAAGCACTGTGGGTGCAGCCGAAATGGTGGCCCGGTGATGAATGAAGAGCTACTCGCAGTGGCTAATTCTCTAGCAACGAACAAAGCTCCAGGGCCTGATGGAGTTCCAAACAGCGCTCTCAAGACAGCAATCATAGCGAACCCGATCATGTTCAGGCTAGCTATGCAGAGATGCTTTGACGAGTGTCGTTTTCCTGATAGATGGAAAAGGCAGAAATTGGTGCTGTTGCCGAAGGCCGGGAAGCCGCCGAGCGACCCATCGGCGTACAAACCAATCTGTCTGATTGACACGACGGGCAAATTGCTTGAAAGGATCATCCTCAACAGGCTAACCGCGTACGCAGAAGGTACGGATGGCCTGTCGGGTAATCAGTTGGTTTTTGAAAGGGTAAGTCCACGGTGGACGCTATCAACTCAGTGGTAAAGACCGCCGAAATAGCGATCCAACGGAAAAGGCGAGGTATTCGATATTGTGCGGTAATGACACTTGATGTGAAGAACGCATTCAACAGCGCAAGCTGGGATGCCATCGCGCTCTCGTTACGCCGGCTTAGTCTGCCGGTGGGCCTGTAGCGGATCTTGGAAAGCTACTTCCAGAACCGTGTACTATTATACGAAACCAATGCCGGTCAGAGAAGCGTTCCCATTACCGTAGGAGTCTCGCAAGGCTCGATCCTGGGCCCGGTATTATAGAACCTTATGTATGGCTCTGAGACTAAATTTCCCTTCTGGTGTGAAGATCGTCGGCTTTGCCGATGACGTAACCTTGGCGGTCTACGGGGAGTCAATCCCCGAGGTAGAACTGACTGCATAAGACGCGACTAGCACTGTGGCGGAATGGATAAGTGTGAGAGGCCTGGAACTCGCCCAACATAAGACGGAGGTGGTTATCATCAACAACCGCAAGTCGGTACAACATACAGTTATCCAAGTGGGAGAAGTCGCGATAACTTCAAAGCGGAGTCTTAAGATTCCTGGGGCTATCATAGATGACAAGCTGACCTTCGGCAGCCATGTCGACTATGCGTGCAAGGAGGCTTCGACGGTTGTTGCGGTATTATCGAGGATGATGTCCAACAGCTCTAAGTTGTGCGCCAGTAGACGTAGGTTACTGGCAGGTGTTGCCGTATCTATCCTTAGGTACGGTAGCCCGTCCTGGGCGAGAGCACTGGAAGTAACCAATTACCTTCGGAAACTGAAGAGCACCTACCGTTTGATGTGTCTCAGTGATATCTGCCCACCGCACGGTATCACACGATGCATCCTGCGTAATAGCGAGCATGATGCCAGTTGGGTTGGTCATCCGGGAGCACGAAGAGTGTTTTGAGTTCCGGGGCAATAGAGGAGTCCGCAAGCGCACCAGGATGACCTCGGTCGCCAGATGGCAACGCGAGTGGGATAATTCCTCGAAAGGTAGGGAATCACCGGCTGAAACCTAACATATCGTGCTGGGTGTGTAAACCACATGGGGAAGTTCACTGCCATCTGACACAATTTCTGTCAGGCCATGGCTGTTTCTTACAGTACCTCCACAGGTTTGGGCACGCGAAGGCCCTAGTCTGCCCTGACTGTCCAGATGTTGACGAAACTGCGGAACATATACTGTTCGCATGTCCTCGTTTCGACGAAAAAAGAGCAATGCTAGACGACTGCGGCTGGGACACAACCCCTGATACTCTTATACAGAGGATGTGTCAAGCGGTGGAGAAGTGGATCGCAGTCTCGTCTGCAACCACTCAGATTGCCTGCAGGTTGCAGAGAATATGGCGCGCCAAGCAGCACACTAACCTGGGATTGGTTAGTTAGAGCGGAAATGGCTGAACGCGGAGAAGTGAGTGAATGTCCTGCGCATGCCGAGTAGACGGTGGCACAGCGGTAACCGTGATAGTCACCCCGAAGCATGGGAGAAGAGCGAGTGAATAGACGTATGTATGGACTGTTCATGCCGAGATAAGAGGGTCATAGCGTAGAATGTTGGTACTTATCGCTATTGATACCTCGTGGCGTGGCAGATGAATGTAGGGTGAGCGCGTGTGCGAAAATTAAGCGTGAGTCAGTGAGTACATTAAGTACTGCCATCCCCCAGAAGTAATGCCGGAAGGTAGTTCCTGGGGGAAAGATGGCGGATGGAGTTTTAGTCGGTATGACCCCGCGCCCGACACGCCAGTACACTTCCGTGTGCTAACTTGGCAACTACTAAGTACGTGTACTGGGAAAATGCGTAATAGCATTCTCCATTGTAATAAAAAAGAAGGCATACATACGAGTTTTTTTTTGTTGGAGACGGACCACTGCGACCAATATTTAGATCTATTGTGGTATGCCCCTTCCTTAATCTAAGTGTACTATCACCTATGACATATCACTATTGATGAATGATTGTCTTTATTGAAATACACACTCTTCCCAACTAGGCACTACACTTCGGATGAAGTTTATTACCTGTTTGGGATTTGCAGTCCAAATATCAAAAGGTTCCAGTGTTCCTTTACCGAGGACTCTAAGTCTGCGTTGCATCAGTGGACTGCATTCGCAGAGCAAATGCTGTGATGTTTCACTTTCTGATCCGCAGATGCGGCATATATCGTTTGTAAGTTTACCAATCTTCATAAGATGATATTTGCTCGGACAGTGCCCTGTAAGTAGTCCTGTGATGATGCATAGTTCTTTTTTATTTAATCTAAGCAACTCCAGGCTTTTTTATCGTTAGGTGAAATAAATTTCTTTGATTGTCGTAGTCCAGTTATGGTACTCCAATTGTTGTTTATAGCTGTGATCTCCCACTTTTTCAGCTCCATTTTGAGGGCATACGATGAGACTCCACAGAATGGTTCTGGTCCGATAAAATTAGTGGAAGACCCTCTTCTTGCTAAATCATCGGCTTTTTCATTCCCTGCAACTCCATAATGTCCTGGAACCCAGTACAAATTGACCTGATTTTTCTCCGCCAATTGTCGGAGTGCAAGGATGCACTCCCATACTAGTTTTGAGCGACATGTAGGAGCCCTTAGGGCATTTAGTGCTGCTTGACTGTCTGAGAAAATGCAGATATTTGCATACCGGTACCTTCTCTTCAGGCATACATAGGTACATTCTAGAATGGCATATATTTCTGCTTGAAAAACTGTCGGCCAGTATCCCATGGGAATACTAGTGTTTATTCCTGGTCCTGTAACACCAGATCCCGTCAAATGGTTCATTTTAGACCCATCTGTGTAGAAAATTACTGAGCCTGGACGAAGAATAGGGCCACCTTGTTCCCAGGTTGACCGTCCAGACTCATTCATTTTGTAGGGAGTTTCAAAGTTCGGCATTACCTGTAGCCAATCTTCGTTTGTAATGACAAGGTTATTTATAGGCAAATCTTTTAGAACCGCAAGGTGTCCTGTTAAGTCTCTAGATAATAATTGTTTATGACGAGTTATTTTCAATGCGCTTTTTACTGCTTCTAATTTTATCGTCTGATGAAGCGGAAGGAGGTGCAGCATTGCATCTAGTGCCTTCGATGGAGTACTTCGCATGGCACCGGTTATCGTTCCGCAAGCAAGCCTTTGAAGTTTACCTAGCTTTTTTTGAATTGATGTCTCTTTTGTTTTAGGCCACCAAACTAGCGAGGCATATGTTATTCTTGGTTTGACAATTGTGGAGTATAACCAGTGAACCATACTAGGTCTGAGACCAAGGGGTGAGTCGCTTAGCACAAATCGAATTGTGCTCACAAATAAACAGCGTGGTAGCTTGTGCCGCAATGTGCCACGATGTGCTACGATGTGCCACGATGTGCCATGGTGTTCAGTAAAACAAAAGCAATGGTTGCTATGATTATTCAACTACACTTTGTTGACAGTTTTTGGGTTGTCAAAAGTGTGCCTCATTGTGCCACACATTGTGGTAACGAGTGAAATGATCGTGTATTACTGTGAATCGTAATCTTATATCGTGTTTTCGTAGGTGATACAGTGTGTATGGCACATTGTTCTAAGCGACTCACCCCTTGTCTGAGACCCCATTTTTTACCGAATGTTCTACTGCACACCCAAAGAGCACTAGTTGCCTTGCTTATAACCTGCTCAATGTGTGCATTCCAGTTTAGTTTTTTATCTAGTATCAATCCCAGATACTTTACCTCAGAGAACAATTCAATTACTGTTCCGTTGAGCAAAAGTGTTGATAAAGAATATTTCCTTTTTCGAGTAAATATAATCCAATTGTTTTGGAGGGATTTATGTTCAGGCCCTCCCTTTTACACCACTTCAAAGTGAAGTTTAATGCAGATTGCATTCTATTTGAGATAACAGTGTCAAATTTTCCCCTCACGAGGATTACAACATCATCTGCAAATCCAATCACTTCGTATCCCATTTCAGTTAATGATTTCAATAGTTCGTCTACAACCAATGACCACAATAAGGGCGATAGAACTCCGCCTTGAGGGCATCCCTTATTTGTTTTCATAGTTAGTGTCGTGTTTCCAAGCGTGCTAGTTACTTCACGTTTTATAAGCATCGAGTTGATCCAATTTATTGTGTAGATATCGAACCCATGCTTCCTCATAGCATTCCGCATTGAGCTATGAGATGCATTGTCGAAAGCTCCTTCTATGTCGAGAAAGGCTGCCAGTGAAATTTCTTTTGTTACGATAGAATTCTCCAGTTTTCCGACCAGCATGTGTAACGCATCTACTGTTGATTTGTTATTTCGATATGCGAATTGAAACTTGCTCAGTGGAGATTGTTTCAAATATTCTGATTTAATGTATAGGTCCATCATTTTCTCCATTATTTTTAGAAATGTGGAGGTCAAGCTGATTGGTCTAGAAGATTTTGGAAGTGATTTATCGCGCTTCCCAGCTTTTGGTATAAATATTACCCTTGTTTGTTTCCAGCTCGTAGGTATATAATTTAGTACTAGACTTAGCCTAAAGATTTTCGTCAGGTGTAGAATAATATGCTGTTTGCTTTTTTGTAGCATTATTGGCAGTACACCATCCATACCCGGAGATTTGAATGGTTCAAAGGAATCAATCGCCTATTCAACTTTTGCTTCTGTAAATAAAGCATTGGCTATTTCATGAGCTTCGATATCAGCTTCATTGGAGTCAGGCTCTGCGTACATTTGATTTTCTGCTTGTATACTATTTTTGGGAAATGAACCAGGAAAATGTTTCTCCATCATGATTCTGAGTGTATCTTGGGAATCGATAGTGAAAGTTCCATCGTCTTTCTTCACATTACCTAGCCCGTTTGTATGATATTTAGAAAGAGCTTTTTGTAGTCTTGCAACGACGGGAGTTTGTTCAACCCGTTCGCACATTAGTCTCTTTAAGACTTTTTATACTCATCCCACTTTCCTGTCCGTTTGACACTGTTGAAGAGGTTCCTAGTAACTTTTCTAAGTTTCTCTAAGGTTTTGTTCCACCATGGCGCGTCCTTATTGGATGTACGTGTTTTAGTTGGACAGTTTCTATTTTAAGCATCTATAAGTTTAGATGTTAAAATGTTTGACGAGATCTCCAGTGCTTCTTTAGTTAGTATTTCTAGTTCAAAGCAAGCTTTTTCACCCTGCAGTTGGAAGCAAAAAGAATCCCAATTTGTGTTTTTAGGATTTCTGTAGATTTCTGTTAGGGTTTCCCCAGCTTTATATTCGAAAAGTAGATGCCTGTGATCTGATAAAGAGGTTTCATCAGACACATGCCAATTTATAATGTTCTCAGAGAATTTGGAAATGGCAATTGTTAAATCCAGCACTTCCTCCCGTATCGCGTTTATAAAAGTAGGTTTGTTGCCTCTATTACATATATCAATATTGTTGGATAATATATATTCTATAAGGGACTTACCTCTTTCGTTGATATCGGTACTTCCCCATATCGTATGATGGGCGTTTGCATCGCACCCTATAATAAATTGCTTGTTATTTTTCCTGCAATATCCTACAAACTCAGCTATTTCCTGTGGAGGGGCTTCATCTGATTCCCCTGGGAAATAAGCCGAAGCGACTATAATCTCAGTCCTTCCTCTCGTTGTCGGTATTATTATCTGTATTGCCACTATATCTTTTTTTGTGAATTCTGTAATTGGTGTAAAGTTAACATTAGCACTTACCAGAATAGCCGCGCGCGGTGTATTTTCCAAATCATCAAAGATTATCTTACCAGTTTGTGTAGATATTCCTAGAATCTTATTTTTTAAAGCCCATGGTTCTTGGATAAAAGCCATGTCTATATTTTCTTTTTCGAATCTGCGACAAAGGATTCCAGTTGCTCCTTTCTCGTGATGCAGATTCGCTTGAATAAATGTTGTAGTGTTATGCATTTTCTATTTATTTATTTGCTTACTTCTTTTTTTTTGTTAGTGTTTTTGAGGCTTCTTACGATCCTCGTGGTTGGATGATTTACCCGTTTCTATTGCCTTTTTGTTTTTCTTAGGAGCATCTGAGGCCTTTTCGTGTCTCGTTTGCTTCCTAACACCTTTTTCTACTTCCTTAGTGTTCGTATTCGGTTCTCTTATTTCCGTACTGTCGGTGTTACATTTTTCCATACATACGAGCTTACATACACACAAGTTGAGAGCGTGTAACGTCGTGTCATCTAGTCTGTCTAATTCTATGGAAAATCATTCTACCATCGCATTGGGCTTTACGTTATTGGCAAATTTCTGTCTCTCCGAAGCGGATCAATCAACTATTGATTGATACAGTAAACATACTAGTAGTATTACTCCTCATTTGCAAATACTTCTTTCTACAACTGTGCTGTTTCATCTCTATCTTACAACAGAATTCGATTATCCCTGTTCTAGTCGATATACGTGTTCATTACATTATGAACCAGACAAATCCTCAATATTTTTTCCATTATTATTATGCTGAGTAGCTAGACGAGTGATGGTATTTTAGGGTTTCGTAAAAAGAATCTGCCCATAAAGGACATAAGAAACATTTATCCTCTATTCCCCATAAAATTTTGCTCGAACCGAATGCCCGCCTGGTTCGACTCGAACAGACCACACCAACCCGAAAGGGTTGCTTATCATTTCTGAGAGCCAGTGTGCTTTGTCGAGTTATATAATCATAAGAACAAGTTCTGAATAATTAGCTATCTCTTAAGTGCCAGTCCTGCACTCCTTTCCTGAACTAGCCTCATACCCAAGATAAAAGGGTCGACAACTAGCTTGATCCACATGCCCCCACCCAAACGAATTGATCTATCAATTTGCAAGTCGGCGCACATATCTACCAACCAGCCAAGAAGACTTCCGAACCAATGAGAATGAACCATGCCAGATGTTTGTTAGTGATACTTACAGATTTCATTTCAATTGTAGTAAGTGTCTCATTCCCTCTTTTAAAACTCGCTTACCACTGCTTATCTCTTCCGGCATTTTAACGCCGTCAGTCGACCGTCTCATAAAAGAGATTGTTTTTATCGAATTCTCAATTTCCGTCGGAATTCGTATATGGGACGCTCAAGGAGCTCGAATATAAACTATCTGAAGTGGAAAAGACATTATTTATTTATATCACTGCGAAATATTCTTTTTCAACATTTTTATCTAGAGACATTAATTTTTACCTAGAGCCGAAAATTAAATAACTGTTTATAAGAATTTTGAATTTGTCTTGTCATAGACTAATAGATCGCAATCGATTGATCAATTTCACCGGTCTGATATAAACAGAGCAATTGCATCTCTCATGATTTTATCATGTTTTGAATAATAAGAAAATAATATTATAGTACTGAAATGAATTTCAGTCTTCTCCAGATATCGATATGCATGAAATTGGGAGATTTTATCTATTAGAAACACGTTTTTCATTGCTGGTCACAACGCAATAATATTTTTCTATCTCTTTTGTCAATGATTTTTTATCTTTGTGGCAATGGTACCCAAATGGCCACGAGAAGATACCAGTATTCAAACATCTGCATTTTCTCACATAGTCAAGCAGCACTAAATGCCCTAAGGGCTCCTACATGTCGCTCAAAACTAATATGGGAGTGCATCTTTGCACTCCGACAATTGGCGGAGAAAAATCATGTCAATCTATACTGGGTTCCAGGGAATTGTGGATTCAATCAATGTGGAGTTGCAGGGAATGAAAAAGCCGATGAGTTAGCAAGAAGAGGGTCTTCCACTAACTTTATCGGACCAGAACAATTCTGTGGATTCTCATCGAGTGTCTTAAAAATGGAGCTGAAGAAGTGGGAGATCACAGCTATAAACAACAATTGGGGTACCGTAGCTGGACTGCGACAATTAAAGAAATTGATTTCACCTAACGATAAAAAAGCCTGGAGTTGCTTAGATTAAGGGGTAAGGGTTTCAGCGTGAAAAAACACTTTTTGCGAATTTTTTTAGAACTGCGTGAAGCGAATTGATCAAAACTTTTGTACATTATAATGTATCATTTCAATAACAATAACAAACGCCAAAAAAATTCATACATAGTAGGCATTTGTTGTGGAGCGTGTTTGTGTGCTATTGAATGG